>NC_087252.1:7510200-7810200 GCF_037042905.1 Lytechinus pictus
ATTTTTCACATAAATATTGCACAGAAAATGTGAAATATATATAGTATTAGTAATTAAACCTCTGAAAAAATTGGCAAGTTTTAGAGACATCTTTTTGGGTGCTCACTGCTTAACAAGGAAAAGTAAACTCAAGCTAGTAAACATAATTTTCTTATTCAATGAGGTGCTATCTTATATTTTATGTGATTATGTACATTAACCATGGAGCTATAGCTCCATGTATTAACCATGGAATTTGCAGTTAAAGCCTTACAACAGACAACAAAACCATAATCTCAACATCTGTTCTTAAAATTTTGTTTAAATGCCAAGGTTGAATATTATTCCATGCATCTTCAATCCATGATGTAATGAGACTATATCGAGTTTGGAATTTCATGACTTAGAACACCAAATAAACCGTCTGCCCTAAAATTCATTTAGTTTACATTGTAGCATATTGTAAAGCACAACTACATGATTAAATATTAAAGCATAACAAATAATTTATTGTAAAGAAATTATAAAAAAGAATACATTCTCATGATACCATATTTACATACGATGGAGCAATGCCCAACTTATGACAGGGGACCTGTCAACACAGAGCTTAGTAATTGATCACCGGCTGATTTTTATGATTGATCACACACAATAATAATCAATGCAATCAATCGTAGAAAACAATTGTTAAGCTTTATTATGGGGCCTACATGTAGTTGTACAAAACACTGCCCACCCTGTGTGGTAAATCCTGGGGAAATTACCCCATGTTTTATTACATTGCTTGCAAGCATGATAGTTTTCACCCAATATCATTAGAGTGTTGATTTCCACTTTATCCTGCTCAAAGATATTTTACTACAATTTTTTTCAGCCCATGAAAAACCACGTAGCACAAAGGTCTGTTAGGCAATTACACTTGAAGCAGATATGAATATGATGTTTTGGCCCTTCTTTCTTGACTGCTCGTGAGTTTGATTACCTACAAGATCGTAGTCAATGCATGACTCTGGGAGATGCAATGTCACAGCCAAGAAATATCCGATTAGGAATACAACAGGGATCAATCCTTGGGCCCCAATTGTTCTCACTCTATGTGAATACCTTATACCAAGTTCGATAAAGAATGGGAAAGTAATGATGTATGCTGATGATACAATGATTCTTTTCAGTGGTTCATCAGCAATAACGGAAATCCAAGCATGCCTAAATGAAGACTTGTATCACGTAAATTTCTGGTTGAAAGAGAATAGACCTGTTTTGAACACAACTAAAACTTAATATATGATAATGGGAACACCTTAGAAGTTGGGTAATATTCACAAATCTTTTGAACTTAGTGTAGAAAACACTATACTGGAAAGAGTAACCTCCTGTAAATATCTTGGTGTATTAATAATAATAATATTCCGCATTTATATAGCACTTAACACATCGGAACGACGTCTCTAAGCGCTTTACAGATATATTATTACCCCGGTCATTGGATCCTTGCATGCCCGCATACAGTGTATTCCTAGATCAATCCCTAGTAGTATGGAATAATCATTTAGATTACACTAACAAGATAGGATCTAAGATATCACTTCTCAGTAGGCTTCGGACTTTCCTTACTCAAACATGCTCTAAAATACTTACCAATGCACTTATTATGCCACATTTTGACTACTGTAGTCTGACTTGGTCCAATTGTAATTTGAATGTAAAAGACGCAATTGTCAAACAACAAAAAAGAATGGCTCGAATTATCTTACAAGTTGATACTAGGACCCCAACTGTTAGGATGGGTTTCAATAGAGATGGAAATTCCAAATAATCAAACTTGTTTACAATGCCCTAAATGGCAGCTGCCCACAATATATTTCAGATTTGTTCATCCAATTATCAAACACCCACTCATACCGTACTAGAAATGCTGATAGTTATGGGATCAATACAAAAGTGTAAAACAGAGAAGGGAAAGAAAAGGATTTCAGTACACAGTTCAATTCTGTGGAATATTCCATCTGCAGTAAGGGCGGGAACCTTGCAATCATTTATTTCATCCTAGTGGAGAAACCCTAGATCTCAACCCAGGTTATAAGACACAACTCGCTAAACTTTATTCTGTTTGTATCGTTTTATTTTGCTGTCCTATTTTTTTCTTTTGTATGTTTAAATGTAGCAGGGCCCTCTGGGAGAAAGTGTATGTCACTGATGAGGCTACCCTGGATAAATAAGACTTTATGATAATAATAATATATAATAATACCTTTGGCCATGGACAGCCAATTCCATCTAGACTTTCTGGAGGGTCGTCTTGGGAAGAAGGGCTGGGGATGAGTCGAGTCGACATGGGGCAGGGAGCCTCGGGTCCCAGTCCGTCTAACTGGGGTTGTAGCGAATTTCTGCGATCCCCGGTGGTACAAGAACATCGTGTTTCCCGAGGGGCGCAACTGGAAAGTTTCGGTGGGGGGTACTCCCCCGCTTCACCTCTAAGTTTGAAGAATTGGACTTAGACGCCCTGGGCCGACTGGCCTGTGACTCTAAGATGAGCGCTCTCTGGGAAATCGACTTGGATCACTCCCTTCCGCCTAAGACCTGGTCCAAGCAGCTGCTGGTCTTTACAACCATCCTGGGGCAGGTCGGGGCTACTGGTAAGGTCCTCGTATTACACCTACGGGGACAAGATGGACATACTTCCGATGCCCCTTCCCGGATTTCCCGTGAGGCGACTGGGATGAGGGTTAACAGGCATCAGAGGATACATATCCACTGCTGCACCCTCGGACCTCGGGAGGTGGAGGTTTGGGGAAGCATTTCACTGGGGAGCAGATAAGCACCTTGAGGAAGGTCCCTCTGGATAGGCTGCTGTTGGTGACGGATTCTCCGTATCTCCCTATCAAGGATGTCAAAGTCATGACCCCAGCGTACATTGGGGAGGTGGGCCAGTGTGTCACCTCAGCACGGCGGATGAAGTTCCTTACCCTCATGGAGTAAGCTAGGGTTAACCATCTGGCGCTTAGCGAGGAATAAATGGAGATTTGTATATTATGTGTTTTGTATCTTTCTGTATGGCAGGAGACCAGTTGAGTCGCCTCCTTTCTGTGTCTGTTTTTTCTTGTTTTGTTTTTGTCTCTTTTTGTACATAAGCCATATTGCGTCAGGGTTCCCTTTTGGAGGGGAGTATTTTTAAATGGCCATTTAATTTAATGGCAGCGCTGACGCCCCCTTCCTGCAACTGGGGGACCTAGGTTGGACACTGGTGAGCCAGTCCCCCAACCGAACGGGGATGCAATGTACCGCACAGCCCTGGTAAGAGGGTGCCTTGACAGGGGAGGCCCAGCAGGCAGCCGACTGCTATGGGAAAGTGGAGCTTTTGTGAAGGGGGGGACCCTCCTGGGATATGGGTTTTTAATATGGTTATATACCTTTGTATTTTTATGTTTTGGTTGGGTTTTTATAGTAGCTAAGTTGTTAGGTGTTGGTTTTATGTTCAAAGTTTGAACATTGTTGCACAAGTCTTAGCGCAGTTGTGCTGAACGTTTTTGACAGTTTTGAAGTTGTTTCAAAAGTTGTGTGACAGGTTTGATGAATGGTACCATGGTAATTGCATAACTGACTGAAGCAGATAGCCTGCACATAGACATATAATTTTGCCTCTTCTGTAGGAAGAAATAACCGATTCAGTCAAGAGAAGAGGGCAAAATCTGTTTTTTTTTCTCATCCACAGGATCACCATGGCACAATCCTGTGAAGAGATGGAGGGCAAGGAGGAAATTGTTTCATTCCCCTAGCTCTGGGGAGGAGGTGTATTAAAGGAGAGGAAGCCCCCAACAAGCCCCCCCCCCCCCCCCCCCCACTGAGGCTGACAATTCTTTAAACTCTGCCTCAAAAAAAAAAAAGAACATCGGTGAGGCGCCAGAGGAGGAAGAGGAAGGCTGCAAAGATGAGGGCCATCTCACATGTGCCCCAATCTTTTACCTCTCCTCCCTCATGTAAAAGCAGGGAGGACCAACATTATTGTGCCTCCTACACCATTTACAGGATTATGCACAGGTAACACCCTCCAGAATCTCATTGCCTTTTAGTGGTGGCACACCGACTGTTGGTAGCGTTGCTGACACTATGTCAATTACCTTTCACCACTCTGTAGTCAATACACATTTCCACCATGATAGATTATGCAAAAAAGGAGAGAAATAATGGAGAAATCCATCAGCCTAAGCAACCTGTCGACTTGGTTGGAGGAGTATTGAATTATTGCGTCCCAGAGCATGTATTTCCTTTATGTGCATGATTGTAGGAAGCGGAAGTGTTAGACGTTGTCAGACCAGGCAGACCATCCTGTACATCCCCAGAATTTGTTGACGAGTTGGTCAGGCTGCAGGCTGGACACAATAAATAAAAGTTAGCGATGGGTATGAAGAAAGTTACAAGTTCAACTGTGAGATTTATAAAAGAGAGTATTAAATAATGGCAGTTTTTTTTCTCTCATTACTGATGAGCAATTGGTTGATGACTTTCTCATTACCTTGCCTCTAAAGTTACCAGTTCAACAGTGAAAGGTAAGGGGAGAACGAAAAACAATTTGGAAGCTCTTACCCCAAAAATCAAAGGAATAAAAAAATAGAAACATTTTGGAAAATAAATTCTCAAAAAAGTGTTTTTTTTACATGGTTTGGACAATATGGAAGCTTCCCCTCCCCCCAAAAAAGGATCGATACGTAATGCAGATATCCAGAAGATGGCAGAAGAGGACCATCAAGACCCAAGACAGTATGACATCATGGTGGCCCTCACCCTTCTTGCCCATCAAGAAATGGCAATTTAAAAAAATCTAATTACGGATGAGCAACTTGCTGATGACATTCTCATTACCTTGCCCCTGAAGAAAGTTTCCAGTTCAATGGTGAGGTAAGGGAAGAACAAGAATAGGTGGTGAAAAACTGAAATAGTGATATGTGATGATAAGACATATCTCACATATTCAATATTATATCAATACTTCTACAGGAAGTATACCAACTCCAACTTTCTTAGGAAAGTATTACTCATTCTTCTTCCAGCTAAACTTTTGACGCACACACATTTTATGGGTTTCTTATTCACTACATTTCATGTTCTCCCTAAAAGGTCAACTCCCCCAATTCAGAGTATAAAGTTATGACGTACAGATTGTTTTGGTCAAGCGTCCAAGGTTGACCAACACCTGTTTGGTTGTAAAGAGTCTTGAACAGACCAATGTAAAAGGGGTCCACTTCTGAACCCAAATCGGATTACTTTAGAGATTGTTCCAGCATACAGATAGATTAGAGATTGGAGTTTAGAGCTACAGAAAAGTATACTACATCAGTTTGCAGCATTTATATTATCTTCATCTGCAGAGTATAGTCACCATCAGACTTACTCATGTATTTGTCATTATCATCAAGTAATCATCTTTAATTAATAAATGTATATATGAACTTTACATCCTGCATCGACTCGTCTCATTTCAAGTCTGGTTGAAAATAAAAGAGCATTAGATCCAACGACAACACAACATAGCATGCCTTTAGAGAAACAACCATCCAACTATAGGGAAAAACTTTTTTTCAATAAAAAGCCTGTAATAAAATATTCACATACTTGTTACCTTCTTCAAAGGAATCGCATAATTGTAAATGAGTTCTCAATTTCATTATTATTTTTAACCAGTATGGTGGTTAGGAGATTCAAAATTAGGGGTGATTGTCCAAAGTGATGTGGAGGTACCAATAGGGTTGTACTACCTAAACATTTTAACGTCCACACCCGGAGAGAGATGTTTCCACATTCGAAGAAACTTGAGGAGTACTCCTGCCGCCAAAAGATGATCCCAATGATTATAGTCATTCAGGCTGGCACCAACCATGTTTCTTCCAGAATGGAAAAAATAGACTCAAGTGAATTCAGAGATCTTATAACAAGTGCAAAGAGCATAACACCATGGGAACATTTAAAAAAAAATGCAAAAGCAGGGGTTTCTATGACAAGGTGGGTGGCTCAATTGGCTGCATTTGACAGCCAAGGAAGTCCCTTGACTCCCCCCTCATCTTCATCTTGAAGATCAAGCAAAAACCAAATGGCCCTTTTCAGGACCCCCATTTCTACTCCGCCTTCCATGTTGGTGATGCAACATTTCATAGCCGACTATGAATTCCAAACATGAAGTACTGCTTGTATGTCTTTTTCGAAGAGGGAACCAGTGAGATTGGGGCAACAAACCTCATAGATCTGGAATACCTGGAGTATAATCATGCTGATAACTTAAACAACGATGATTGGGATTTCAATTGTCAGTTCCTTGTGAATTGGATCACCAAACATGGAAAATCAAGTCAACAACCATCCAAAGAAAGAGACAAAAAAGAGTATGGGGAAAGGTTTTTGTAAAAACCAAGAAAACATGCCATCCGGGCATCAATTGTCAAAATGTTCAAAGGGTGAATATCTCAGAGGACTTTTGACTAACATCTAAGTCCCATAATTCCCATAATTCTTGGCCTATCGTCTTTGACTAGATCAAAGTTAGCAATGCAAACCTGGTCACTGAATAAGCTACAGTGAAAGTAAAGGCCTTGAAACAGAATTTGCATATACTGTTGAGGATAAGGATATGACTAGATCAAAGTTAGCAATGCCTACCTGGTCAATGAATAAGCTACAGTGAAAGTAAAGGCCTTGAAACAGAATTTGCATATACTGTTGAGGATAAGGATCGTGAGACTCCAGATAGGATTGAACTGGCTCATAATTTAGGGATGGCCTGTGTTTGGGACAAATATGATGCCAATGTAGAAACACTCGATGGACAGCACACACTTGATGCCACAGTAGATCATAAATACCAGAACAATGCCCAGGACCAACAACTCGAAAGCATGTATCAAAACTCACCTGCATATAAACGGGAAGGAAAAAAACCGAAGCTTTGTTGGAGCAAGAAGAAACATAAAACCATTCAGAAAGTCTCCGAAGAGAGCTCAATTTGATGGTCCTTCCGAGAAAGATATTCCATGTACACCTTCACGGTCATTTGCACCTCACGATTGTGTTGCCCCATGTTTATCTGATGGGGCAGATGCATCTGAATTTCCATCAGTGCCACATCACACTACCTCTGAGAAAAATATGGAAGTTCAAAATCTGAGTGCATTAGATTTCATCTGGTGTTGGAGAATACAGATTGAGAGCATTCCACTTCATACTGGGTTCATGAAGTTTATCAAGGACCATCTTCCTCTGCATCAGATTACCTACATGGAACTAATGGCAAAGTCTTTAAGAAATAATATAGTAAGGGAGATAATGGTATGTTCTTTTAATGTTGCTAAGGTCGAGATCATGCAGTGGTGGCACATTATTTAAGCTCTTGAATCTCCAGTGTGTTCGTAATTCCTAAATTGGTGAACCCATTGTGATCACTAAGAGCAGAAAAATAACTGACAAACGGCAGGTTTGTGATTAATGAACCAATCAATTCAAAGATGGGAGTGACATGCGACCAATGCAAGTGAAGGTTCTTAACTACTATCATTTGCCGAAAAGCAAACAAGTGAGTAATGATGATAAAGTGCACCCTGTGCAAACTTGAAGCAAAGGATCGAACTAGGATACCAAGCACACCATACCCATGATGTTGAGGAAGTCGAGTATCTGGGATTTACCGTCTGTAGGTGGGACTTTGAGGAAGGAACAAGAAGGAAAAGGGAAAGGCCACAAACCCTGCACTAATTTCTGTGCATCAAGTGGCACATCGATTAGCTTTGGGTATGGCTCACGCTGCAGCAACCACCCCGTATGTCGTGAAGTGCAAGCAGTCGCTCCAACAGCTTTACAGATTCTACCATTCAGGTACTGTGTGGGCGGCTAGTCTTTCCAAAATTCAGGTTCAAAGAGAGTACAAAATTTATTGAAGAATGCCCAAGTTGCACCCAAACCTCTAATTTATCTGTATTTGTTGTTAAGAAAAGTAAAACAAATCTAAAATGCTCGAACTTGATCAACAACTTCTGGAAACTTCACCCACGGTATCTGGTAAGTCATCCCAGGATTCATCCAAAAATATGCTAACACCAGACATCATACTGCTCAAATCCTCTCTCCCGAAAGCGCCAACAACCCGCCGTCGACTGCAAAGGCAACACGCTATCATAAAAGGAGTGACAACACTTAAAACAAGACGAAACTCCTCCAACCCAACCAACCCAATTGGTTCAGATGGAGGCAGATGTATCAGAAGTTCTCCAAGAGCTACAAAGTCTTCACAAGAAGCTTTTCTTCGACTAGGTGATGGAGCAAGAAACAGAAAACCAGGGCATGGATCTTGATAAGCATAAGGGGAAGATAGAGAAGGATGCAGGCAGTCATCTATCAGTGTGACCCATCCTCAAGACTGTTAAGGCCATTCCTGGTCTAATCAATGAGAGTGTACATGGGTCATGCGAAGGATGCCAGAATAAAAAACCAAGTCAAAAGGATCACGAGGACTGCTTCTGGCTGCCATCTCGATAAGCATAAGGGGAAGATAGAGAAGGATGCAGGCAGTCATCTATCAGTGTGACCCGTCCTTAAGACTGTTAATGCCATTCCTGGTCTAATCAATGAGAGTGTATATGGGTCATGCGAAGGATGCCAGAATAAATCTCCAAGTCAGAATGATCACGAGGACTGCATCTGACTGCCATCTTGATAAGCATAAGGGGGAAGATAGAGAAAGATGCAGGCAGTCATCTATCAGTGTGACCCGTCCTCAAGACTGTTAAGGCCATTCCTGGTCTAATCAATGAGAGTGTACATGGGTCATGCGAAGGATGCCAGAATAAATCTCCAAGTCAGAATGATCACGAGGATTGCATCTGGCTGCCATCTTGATAAGCATATGGGGGAAGATAGAGAAGGATGCAGGCAGTCATCTATCAGTGTGACCCGTCCTCAAGACTGTTAAGGCCATTCCTGGTCTAATCAATGAGTGTACATGGGTCATGCGAAGGATGCCAGAATAAAAAACCAAGTCAGAAGGATCACGAGGACTGCATCTGGCTGCCATCTCGATAAGCATAAGGGGAAGATAGAGAAGGATGCAGGCAGTCATCTATCAGTGTGACCCGTCCTCAAGAATGTTAAGGCCATTCCTGGTCTAATCAATGAGAGTGTACATGTGTCATGCGAAGGATGCCAGAATAAAAAACCAAGTCAGAAGGATCACGAGGACTGCATCTGGCTGCCATCTTGATAAGCATAAGGGGGAAGATAGAGAAGGATGCAGGCAGTCGTCTATCAGTGTGACCCCTTCTCAAGACTGTTAAGGCCATTCCTGGTCTAATCAATGAGAGTGTACATGGGTCATGCGAAGGATGCCAGAATAAAAATCCAAGTCAGAATGATCACGAGGATTGCATCTGGCTGCCATCTTGATAAGCATAAGGGGAAGATAGAGAAGGATGCAGGCAGTCATCTATCAGTGTGACCCGTCCTCAAGACTGTTAAGGCCATTCCTGGTCTAATCAATGAGAGTGTACATGGGTCATGCGAAGGATGCAAGAATAAATCTCCAAGTCAGAATGATCAAGAGGATTGCATCTGGCTGCCATCTTGATAAGCATAAGGGGAAGATAGAGAAGGATGCAGGCAGTCATCTATCAGTGTGACCCGTCCTCAAGACTGTTAAGGCCATTCCTGGTCTAATCAATGAGTGTACATGGGTCATGCGAAGGATGCCAGAATAAAAAACCAAGTCAGAAGGATCACGAGGACTGCATCTGGCTGCCATCTTGATAAGCATAAGGGGAAGATAGAGAAGGATGCAGGCAGTCGTCTATCAGTGTGACCCGTCCTCAAGAATGTTAAGGCCATTCCTGGTCTAATCAATGAGAGTGTACATGGGTCATGCGAAGGATGCAAGAATAAAAAACCAAGTCAGAATGATCACGAGGATTGCATCTGGCTGCCATCTTGATAAGCATAAGGGGGAAGATAGAGAAGGATGCAGGCAGTCATCTATCAGTGTGACCCGTCCTCAAGACTGTTAAGGCCATTCCTGGTCTAATCAATGAGTGTACATGGGTCATGCGAAGGATGCCAGAATAAAAAAACCAAGTCAGAAGGATCACGAGGACTGCATCTGGCTGCCATCTTGATAAGCATAAGGGGAAGATAGAGAAGGATGCAGGCAGTCATCTATCAGTGTGACCCGTCCTCAAGAATGTTAAGGCCATTCCTGGTCTAATCAATGAGAGTGTACATGGGTCATGCGAAGGATGCCAGAATAAAAAACCAAGTCAGAAGGATCACGAGGACTGCATCTGGCTGCCATCTTGATAAGCATAAGGGGGAAGATAGAGAAGGATGCAGGCAGTCATCTATCAGTGTGACCCCTCCTCAAGACTGTTAAGGCCATTCCTGGTCTAATCAATGAGAGTGTACATGGGTCATGCGAAGGATGCAAGAATAAAAAACCAAGTCAGAATGATCACGAGGATTGCATCTGGCTGCCATCTTGATAAGCATAAGGGGGAAGATAGAGAAGGATGCAGGCAGTCATCTATCAGTGTGACCCGTCCTCAAGACTGTTAAGGCCATTCCTGGTCTAATCAATGAGTGTACATGGGTCATGCGAAGGATGCCAGAATAAAAATCCAAGTCAGAATGATCAAGAGCCATCTTCATAAGCATAAGGGGAAGATAGAGAAGGATGCAGGCAGTCATCTATCAGTGTGACCTGTCCTCAAGAATGTTAAGGCCATTCCTGGTCTAATCAATGAGAGTGTACATGGGTCATGCAAAGGATGCCAGAATAAAAAACCAAGTCAGAATGATCACGAGGATTGCATCTGGCTGCCATCTTGATAAGCATAAGGGGGAAGATAGAGAAGGATGCAGGCAGTCATCTATCAGTGTGACCCGTCCTCAAGACTGTTAAGGCCATTCCTGGTCTAATCAATGAGTGTACATGGGTCATGCGAAGGATGCCAGAATAAAAAACCAAGTCAGAAGGATCAC
This sequence comes from Lytechinus pictus, assembly GCF_037042905.1. Classification (NCBI taxonomy): domain Eukaryota; kingdom Metazoa; phylum Echinodermata; class Echinoidea; order Temnopleuroida; family Toxopneustidae; genus Lytechinus; species Lytechinus pictus. The sequence continues at coordinate 7,521,187 of NC_087252.1, forward strand.
GAGGACTGCATCTGGCTGCCATCTTGATAAGCATAAGGGGAAGATAGAGACGGATGCAGGCAGTCATCTATCAGTGTGACCCGTACTCAAGACTGTTAAGGCCATTCCTGGTCTAATCAATGAGAGTGTACATGGGTCATGCGAAGGATGCCAGAATAAAAAACCAAGTCAGAAGGATCACGAGGATTGCATCTGGCTGCCATCTTGATAAGCATAAGGGGAAGATAGAGACGGATGCAGGCAGTCATCTATCAGTGTGACCCGTCCTTAAGACTGTTAATGCCATTCCTGGTCTAATCAATGAGAGTGTATATGGGTCATGCGAAGGATGCCAGAATAAATCTCCAAGTCAGAATGATCACGAGGACTGCATCTGACTGCCATCTTGATAAGCATAAGGGGGAAGATAGAGAAAGATGCAGGCAGTCATCTATCAGTGTGACCCGTCCTCAAGAATGTTAAGGCCATTCCTGGTCTAATCAATGAGAGTGTACATGGGTCATGCGAAGGATGCCAGAATAAAAAACCAAGTCAGAATGATCACGAGGATTGCATCTGGCTGCCATCTTGATAAGCATAAGGGGAAGATAGAGAAGGATGCAGGCAGTCATCTATCAGTGTGACCCGTCCTCAAGATTGTTAAGGCCATTCCTGGTCTAATCAATGAGTGTACATGGGTCATGCGAAGGATGCCAGAATAAAAAACCAAGTCAGAAGGATCACGAGGACTGCATCTGGCTGCCATCTCGATAAGCATAAGGGGAAGATAGAGAAGGATGCAGGCAGTCATCTATCAGTGTGACCCGTCCTCAAGAATGTTAAGGCCATTCCTGGTCTAATCAATGAGAGTGTACATGGGTCATGCGAAGGATGCCAGAATAAATCTCCAAGTCAGAATGATCAAGAGGATTGCATCTGGCTGCCATCTTGATAAGCATAAGGGGAAGATAGAGAAGGATGCAGGCAGTCATCTATCAGTGTGACCCGTCCTCAAGACTGTTAAGGCCATTCCTGGTCTAATCAATGAGTGTACATGGGTCATGCGAAGGATGCCAGAATAAAAAACCAAGTCAGAAGGATCACGAGGACTGCATCTGGCTGCCATCTTGATAAGCATAAGGGGAAGATAGAGAAGGATGCAGGCAGTCATCTATCAGTGTGACCCGTCCTCAAGAATGTTAAGGCCATTCCTGGTCTAATCAATGAGAGTGTACATGGGTCATGCGAAGGATGCAAGAATAAAAAACCAAGTCAGAATGATCACGAGGATTGCATCTGGCTGCCATCTTGATAAGCATAAGGGGGAAGATAGAGAAGGATGCAGGCAGTCATCTATCAGTGTGACCCGTCCTCAAGACTGTTAAGGCCATTCCTGGTCTAATCAATGAGTGTACATGGGTCATGCGAAGGATGCCAGAATAAAAAAACCAAGTCAGAAGGATCACGAGGACTGCATCTGGCTGCCATCTTGATAAGCATAAGGGGAAGATAGAGAAGGATGCAGGCAGTCATCTATCAGTGTGACCCGTCCTCAAGAATGTTAAGGCCATTCCTGGTCTAATCAATGAGAGTGTACATGGGTCATGCGAAGGATGCCAGAATAAAAAACCAAGTCAGAAGGATCACGAGGACTGCATCTGGCTGCCATCTTGATAAGCATAAGGGGGAAGATAGAGAAGGATGCAGGCAGTCATCTATCAGTGTGACCCTTCCTCAAGACTGTTAAGGCCATTCCTGGTCTAATCAATGAGAGTGTACATGGGTCATGCGAAGGATGCAAGAATAAAAAACCAAGTCAGAATGATCACGAGGATTGCATCTGGCTGCCATCTTGATAAGCATAAGGGGGAAGATAGAGAAGGATGCAGGCAGTCATCTATCAGTGTGACCCGTCCTCAAGACTGTTAAGGCCATTCCTGGTCTAATCAATGAGTGTACATGGGTCATGCGAAGGATGCCAGAATAAAAATCCAAGTCAGAATGATCAAGAGCCATCTTCATAAGCATAAGGGGAAGATAGAGAAGGATGCAGGCAGTCATCTATCAGTGTGACCTGTCCTCAAGAATGTTAAGGCCATTCCTGGTCTAATCAATGAGAGTGTACATGGGTCATGCAAAGGATGCCAGAATAAAAAACCAAGTCAGAATGATCACGAGGATTGCATCTGGCTGCCATCTTGATAAGCATAAGGGGGAAGATAGAGAAGGATGCAGGCAGTCATCTATCAGTGTGACCCGTCCTCAAGACTGTTAAGGCCATTCCTGGTCTAATCAATGAGTGTACATGGGTCATGCGAAGGATGCCAGAATAAAAAACCAAGTCAGAAGGATCATGAGGACTGCATCTGGCTGCCATCTTGATAAGCATAAGGGGAAGATAGAGACGGATGCAGGCAGTCATCTATCAGTGTGACCCGTACTCAAGACTGTTAAGGCCATTCCTGGTCTAATCAATGAGAGTGTACATGGGTCATGCGAAGGATGCCAGAATAAAAAACCAAGTCAGAAGGATCACGAGGATTGCATCTGGCTGCCATCTTGATAAGCATAAGGGGAAGATAGAGACGGATGCAGGCAGTCATCTATCAGTGTGACCCATACTCAAGACTGTTAAGGCCATTCCTGGTCTAATCAATGAGAGTGTACATGGGTCAAGCGAAGGATGCCAGAATAAAAAACCAAGTCAGAATGATCACAAGGACTGCATCTGGCTACCATCTTGATAAGCATAAAGGGAAGATAGAGAAGGATGCAGGCAGTCATCTATCAGTGTGACCCGTACTCAAGACTGTTAAGGCCATTCCTGGTCTAATCAATGAGAGTGTACATGGGTCATGTGAAGGATGGCAGAATAAATCTCCAAGTCAGAATGACCATGAGGATTGCATCCCGCTGCCATGGGAAGAATTAGTTAACAAGTATTTTTATAAAGCCTTGGATATGCTCACCGAAAAACGCTTCTTTTGGTTTTCCAATCAAGTTTACAAAGTTGTCGAGGTGTTTGAAGATGAATATGATAACTGCAAAGCCAAAGCACCAATTCTTTAAAGTCCAGTTTTAAAAAGAAAGGCACACAGTCTCATGTCAAGAGAAAAGTAACTAAAAGAGGGACTGCTTTTGATATACACATAAATGTCCAGCTCTATTGTTAACTCAGTTTCTTAAAGGCGCGTAATCGGCAAGATAAATGGAGCAAAATGTGTGTTCGCTAGCTTCTCAAAGATACTTATCCAACGTATTAAATTTTCAAAGACGGGATCAGCGAAATGCTTTTTATCTCGGCAATATTCGCTGGTGTGTTAAATACTCGGAATATTGAGCGGTCACTCGATGTACATGTATATGCGCTTTGTATCCCAAAATGCGTGCGCAGTTTTCAAAGATCCTGCGTTGGCGATGAATTGTTTGCTAGTTTGGAGGCGCTGAATTTAGATTATTACAAGTGTTTTCAAGATCACGTACCGGTAATGGATGACATTTTCAACATTTCGATTTTATCGTCCGACGTTTCATACATAAACATCGAGGAAGAGCCGCCTCTAGAGCCGACTACTTGAAAATGTACGGGGTCATGTTGGTACAAAACGGGCAAGAGGATGTGCCCTTGCAGGAGTGCCGGTCACCCCTGTACTCAGAGGTGTTCGTGCGGCAAGCGCCGGCTGGGCGCCAACCGAGAACCCGAAGGCAATGAATCGAGTGTGAGTAGATTTTGTCTGCCAACACATACAGTTACATTCTCAACTCTCAAGACAAGTTAGCGGTAGATCTAAAGCAGGGGCCGCGGAACGGTTTTCAATGTGGGGGGCTGACCATGCAAAAAATCACAATCCTGCTATGTCATTTTTAAGTTTTTGTTATTGTACACGGTCACGGTTTTGGAAAAAAGTGTGGGGGGCTGAAGCCCAGATGTTTACTTAGATGCAGTTGCTGCTGTCGAGCCCTCCCAGACTCTTGAGAGACCTGGACCGAGTAATCAGCCACCCTCGTGGTGTAGATGTACAAGGTGTGTGCCAATGCCAACAGAGATAGAGAGTGTGTGCTGTCGCCTGCGTACTTGTGTGACCACAGCTCAATTCTTTACTGATGCAGTAATAAATGGCAATGTCTTGGCTGCATGCATGGCAGCCAGTAATGATGCATTCCCACGAGACATTCCGCGTTCTAACAAATCGTATAGGCACTACGCATACAAACAGTATACGTACATTACTCATGGGCACCTTGGAGCAGGAGTGAGGAGAGTGGTTCCATCGTGTGCAACATTGAGAATCAGAAATGCCTATCCTTCAACAACCAGGGCTTACCGGGGCTATGTGGATGGAGTACAGGATTAAATGCCATCTAACCTCACAACTTGTCAAGATATTTCTTACCCAGTCCTGATAGCTTTATAGTTTTTCTTATCGTTAACATTGATCTATTGTTGCACTTTACTTCTTACATTTCTTTTTTCATCAGAATATGGAAGTCTTTCTTTACCCTTTTAGGTATAGTCAATCTATTTCTTCATGGTGAAGCTGAATTAACTCAACCCCCCTCCCGCCCCCCCCCCCAAAAAAAAAAATGATTTATTCTCTTTTATTTTATTAGGTGGTCTGTCAACGACAGATCACCTATTAGTTTTGTCAGAATTTTCTTTCTTCTTTATTATTATTATTATTATTATTATTTATTTTTATTTATTTCCTCCAATTTTTTGTTCCAAGGATAACTCCAGATCGGTTTTGTCAATTTCTTTCAATTTTGGCACAGTCAAAGGTCATTGTCATAAGACATGAAAATAACATTTTCAAGGTCATCAGGTCATCGTGACGTCATCCAGGCGCCATTTTGTGAAATCACATTATCAATCATATCTTCATGATGTGCAATCAAAGGTCATTCATATTTATATCACATATACTTCAAATCAAGGGTCAACAGGTCATGTCATCAAAGGTCACATAAAAGGTCATGACGTATGCGCGCGTCAAAATTTTAAGCTGTTCAAAATCACTTTTTATTCAAATGAGAGTACGTTTCAGGCCATTTTAAGGATTTTGCAACATAGAATCGCCACATTTTCTCTGTCATCATATTTGGCATATTTTTCCAAACATTTTGATACCTTGTTCACCTTTTTATGACCAGTAATAACGGAATGAGCGTCCGTTCAAGACTTGTCCGTGCGCGCGATCTCTTGTAATACATAGCATATAAGGGCAAAAACATGCCTATACAAAATTCATTGTTACTCTTCAGAATGGATGGGAACTCCGATTTTTTTTTCATATTTGGATAGATTATGAGTCGGAGATATGATTTCATGTCTCATTTGACCCTCAATTAACTCATGAGGTCATCATAATGGCCTCCGGACTCAAAATTTCAATTTGCATATTATGACGTCAGCACATTTTTGGAAAATTAATAGTTTCTCTGTAAATATTGATTGATTTTCTTCCAAATTTTGATATGTTCTAGCTGAGACAATTCTCCACAAATGCACTTGCCACGATTTTTCATTTTGACAAAGGCATCATGGCGTATTTTTGCGATTAAAGGAGGCATGTCAATTTTTCACATTTTGCGTGTATTCTCTATGGGACATGACTTTTTCTCAAAACTGGATTCTACATTACCGTCTTTCGCGAGCAATATCTCCGTCGTTTTAGTTTTGTTTTCGCCGAGGATGCCGGGATCATGCTCATATTTCACTTGCAAAGTGGGATTTGAGAATTCCATTTTCCGTTTACGTGTAATGTCTATGTGGATTATTTTGTTATAGTGGTCATAGCACTTGCCTCCCATTCCGGCGACCCACGTTCGATTCGTGGTGGGTGAATTTTTTTTTTTTTGCCGTCGTTTTAAATTTGACTTTATGATCTTCTTCGACTATTATAACATATTATCATATAAAATTACAAACAATGAATTAAAATGCTTAATTTTGCGTGTTATAGCTATGGGAGAGAAATGTCAATCGTTTGATTACAACCCTATGGGAAATTTGGTTCCTTGTCGTGTATTAAACCTAATATAGGGTTTATCCCCCAACTCTGCTACAATATCAAATCACCTTGCTAGTCTCCTTCCCAGACGTTTTTACTTTTTCCAGTTATTCAGCCCAGGTATATATGCATGTTTACGTCTCTCCCGTGGACATAGAATTGTTTATATATGCTTCTCTCTTTTTCTATATTAAATTCTATTTATGCTGGATATATTGAATGCATCGTTCTCTATTGCATCTCTCTCTTTTTCCTCTCTCTTGCTCTGCATGAATGAAAAAACAAAAAGAGTAGGGAATTGGTCTATGCCAGTACATAAACTACCCTGGCCTTAATAATGGTATTTAATGTGCAAGAAAATGCCAATTTCATACACATATTTTGAAAAATCTCCCTACCGTGGGAGGGGGAAACCCCCCGCCCACACCCTCCCCCGCTCAGTCGCTTCGCTCCATCGCTTTGCTCCCGTTGACAAATCTTGGCTGCACCACTGTTGACTGGAATAGCTAAGATGCACAAGGCCCCCTCCCCATTGATCGGCGAGTAAAACAAAAGAAGAAAGCCAAAAGGAAAAAGGAAAATGTTTCCCTCAAACAAATTCATTAGGAAAATAATGAAAAAAGAACAAGAGTAGGGAATTGGTCTATGCCACTACAAAAAAAACTACCCCTAATAAATTAAGGTAATGTTCAAGAAAATGCCGTTTTCATACACAAATTTTCAAAAAATCTCCCTATACCGTCCGAGGGGGGGGGGGACACCCCTCCCACACCCTCCCCCCCTCGCATATTACCGCCCCCCCCCCAAGATTAAATCTTGGCTACGCCACTGATAGCGCCCCCATTGGAATTTTGACTAATAGTCGAGCTGGGCAGCACGTAACGAACTTTAAGTGTGTTAAAAGTTTAGTGGCCGCACATGGCACCAGCGCAGCACAAGTAAACAAGTATACGGTAGTAGTACTATTTGATCACGATGGCTTCCAAGACCAACGTTTGTTCGTCAGTCGAAGTAATGCTGGTTGAGAAATTTGAGAGGAGAAAAGTTATCAGTACTGGAAGGGAATTCGTAGTTGGGATGATCATTGAAGGTGGAGAAAATGAAAGAAGTATCAAACCGTGTTATATTAATGACATCAATTGTGAAGCCTGTGGAGATTTGTTGAAAATAAATCCCAAGGAAAAAATGATCATCAACGAAGTGACGGGAAAGGGAGGGACAAGCCTCAACGTGAAAAGCACTGCAGATGTGTTTGTAAGTGGAATTTTGTTTGTGTGTTTGTTATTTAGGCTATTAAGTTAAAGGAGAATGAAACTCTTGGAGCAAGTTAGCTTTTGTGAAAGCAGAAAAATCAAAGAATGAGATCAACAAAAGTTTGAGTAAAATAGGACTAGCAATAGAAGAGTTATGAGCATTTGAATGTCGAGATCACTAATGCTATGGAGATCCTCCCATTGGCAATGCGACCAAGATCTATGATGTCACAGATGAACAACTCTCCCCTTTTGGACACTGAAAATATACCCCAAAACATCTCTTTTTGCTCATTCTAATCATATGACAAACGATTCATCAATGATATAATGTTGTGAAACCTCTGTACTTGTCCTCTCATAAAGAGAACACCTCACCTTGTTATAGACTCTCTAAAAGTGAGAATATAAGTGAAATAAGTACTAAAGTAATGAGGGAGTTGTACGTGTGTGACATCACAGATCTTGGTCGCATTGCCAATGGGAGGATCTACATGGCATTAGTGATCTCGACATTCAAATGCTCATAACTTTCTCATTATTCATTCAATCTTCCTCAAACTTTCAACAATATGTTTCTTTGATTTTTCTCTTTGATATGGATTCAGCTGGTTTCATTCTCCTTTAAGAATTAGTGTAGGCTAAGACCGTATTGTTTTGCAGGGGTTTGTTAATCTTATTTACATTAGGATTTTTTGAGTCAGTCCTGGGTCTAGTCTATTCCTGGAACGCTCTAGCTTGGTGAGCGGGCTGGTCGCAGTAACCCCGGCTGATAAACCAGACTCATAGTCATATGAGCCAGGGCTGACTGAAAAAATCTGAATGTAATTTTTAAGAAGCCCCACGAAGCTATAGACAGATCCCATTGCCATTGGTCTAGTATATTTGATGTTATTAGTTGTGTCAATATTCTCCATTGCACTGTTTGCAGTCTGCAGAGTGCAGAGCATGCTATAGTTAGAGTTATAGAAATGAACAGTTTACAGTTTAGAGACTAGACTCAGTCTCAGTCTAGAATATGGTCCAGACGCAGTCTCTCATTTTAACAATTGGAATATTTTTAAAATAAAAGGAGTAAAAATTTAATTCTTAAGACTCAATAGTAGATAGATTCATAAAAAGATCTACATGTTAAACTTTAAAACTTAAGTTAAGATTTAGTCTAAGAGTTTTATTCAATATTAATTTGATCTAGTGTATTATATATGGGAGACTGGTCTAGCCTCTGGGGTTACTTGGGTCCTGGGGTTAGTTGCGCCCCTTAAAGGTAAAGACCAGTTTTGGAAACGCCCTTCTCTCCAAAAAATAAAATGGAAGCTCTCATTACCAATCATGCATGTGAAAGAATATGTTTTGACTAATACGTGATGATACAAAGGTTGCCGGAAAAGTCCGGAAAACGCCTACTTATTGATATATTTGATAGCCATGCTGTCAGTGTGAAGGTAAAGTGTCACAATTTGAAATCCATTGAGTTATTTAGGGTTCCATAACCGAGAACTAATAAACATGCACTTTTCAATATTGAATTGAGTGTTTTGCCCCTGACAGTGACATCTAAAAATTACTGTTTTAAGGATTAAAGATGTTTTAAGGATTAAAGTGGTCATGACTTTAGCTAAATAGCCTTTCCACACAAAATACACATTTTCCAGAAGAAAAGGCCTAAGGATTGAAAAAATGACATGGAAATTGAAAGTGAGGTATGGATACAAGTATTGATATTATTCTGATTGAAAATATGTGCTTTGTTGCTGCCAATATCATAATTTAATTGAAATTTTTCAATTTTCCCATCTATTTTGCAAGACTGACTTGTGTCCTCTGTGATTTTAATGCACAAAACTTCATCCTGGCATTACATGTACGATTTCATTCAAATTCCACTTAAAGGTAAATGCCACTTATGTTAAGAACAATTTTGACATTGAGTTTGTACAGAATTGAATCAAATTGAATTCATAAGCATCCGCAATGCTAAAATAATTGTATTTGTTGCATTAAGATCATATGCATGTTATTGTTATTATTTTGATTTATAGAAATTTGTGATGGATCTACAGAGAGCCTATCTTGAGCGTGTAACGGTCCAATTACTGTGCAGGTTCCCAGATGTTTACTTAGATGCAGTTGCTGCTGTCGAGCCCTCCCAGACTCTTGAGAGACCTGGACCGAGTAATCAGCCTCCCTCATGGTGTAGATGTACAAGGTGTGTGCCAATGCCAACAGAGATAGAGAGTGTGTGCTGTCGCCTGCGTACTTGTGTGACCACAGCTCAATTCTTTACTGATGCAGTAATTAATGGCAATGTCTTGGCTGCGTGCATGGCAGCCAGTAATGATGCATTCCCACGAGACGTTCCGCGTTCTAACGAATCGTATAGGCACTACGCATACAAACAGTTTACGTACATTACTCATGGGCACCTTGGAGCAGGAGTGAGGAGAGTGGTTCCATCGTGTGCAACATTGAGAATCAGAAATGCCTATCCTTCAACAACCAGGGCTTACCGGGGCTATGTGGATGGAGTACAGGATTAAATGCCATCTAACCTCACAACTTGTCAAGATATTTCTTACCCAGTCCTGATAGCTTTATAGTTTTTCTTATCGTTAACATTGATCTATTGTTGCATTTTACTTCTTACATTTCTTTTTTCATCAGAATATGGAAGTCTTTCTTTACCCTTTTAGGTATAGTCAGTCAATTTCTTTATGGTTAAGCTGAATTAACTCAACCCCCCTCCCGCCCCCCCCCCAAAAAAAAAAAAAAAAAAAAAAAAAAAAAAGAATGATTTATTCTCTTTTATTTTATTTTATTTTATTTTATTTTTTGAAATTTTTCACGGTGTTTGATTTTATTCTGTAACAAAAGAATCTTGTTAAATTTGACTAGTGTTACAAATTTAAAATTTGAATATGAAAATTGTTTTATTCCATCATGTTAAAGTTTTAATTTTGTGAAATGTAAATCTTAAAACTAAATTTGATTCTTTTTTTTTAATGTGTAAATGTTAATGTTGATTTTAAATGTATTGTTTGGCTAGTCTTTGCAAAATTCAGGTTCATAGAAAGTACATAATTATTGATGAATGCCCAAATTGCACACAAACCTCTAGTATATCTGTATTTGTTGTTGGAAAGATAAAGCAGCTCTATAATGCTCAATTTCAATTTCACTGTGTGAAAGTATTTTAATCTTTTGTATTGTAACCCGAGATGTGAAAATAATCAATAATAGACATGTGTTGTTAATAAAAGCTGAAAAATCTTCATTTAAAAGACCAACTTTTGAAGCATATGGAGGAGAAATATGCCTTCATCAAAATTCCAGCAGCAGACGTAATGGATCTGAAAAGCTTCTTTAATCTTAGCTCCACAAAACTCTGAAAGCCAAAACAGTACATGCATAGACTTGATTTTTTTTTAATCAGGTCGGGATGGAGGCCACTAACAAGTGCTTAAAATGTCACCAGAAGTTTGGGATAAAATCCAACTTGACGTGGCATATGAACACCCACAAGGAGAAGGAATTTGTCTGCCTCTCTTGCCACAATTCTTTTCATCAGAAGCAGAATCTCCATACCCATGAGAAAACCCATCTCAATCCCCAGATAAGACTGTACAAGGGCAAGGAGGCACTTCTCATATCAAAGGCAGAGGCAAAGGAGTACAATGAGCTTGGGAAATCTTCCAAAGAAGTTGACACTGTCTGGTTAACACTGTAGTAGCGACTGTCCTGGGGGCCTGTCTTCCGGAATCTTTGGGATGACTTGGCGGGGTTTCATGACCTGCGACCCGGGGTCATGTGCAGCATGTTCGCCCTCCACACTCGCCGTGCCGAATAGGTGCTGGACCTACGTCTACATAGGTTCCTGATACTTGCAGGGGGATTAATGGAGAATAATTTTGAATCTCCTCTGCAGGTTTTGGCTCAAGATGTCGGGTGTATACCTGCACCACCTGTTGGCCTGATGGGCATGTGAATGGGTCCAGTCGCGTCGACTTCTTCATCCTAACTTCCTGGTGAAAGCCGGGAAACTTCGTTCATTGGGGTTTTGTTTCGCGCTTGCGAGCTAAACAACAGCTTGGTGCCCTCAAATTTCTTGCGAGGGAGCTCATCAAGAGTGAGCAGTTGTCTACCCTCGTTGAGTGGGTAAATAAGAAAACTGCTACCGGAAAGCGGTATGAGTGGAATCTCCCCGACCGTGTTCAGGAAGAGATGTCCAGTTTTGCACGCCACCTAGGGTGGAGTATCCGGGAGGGGATCCAGGTAGGCCATCTGAACCACCCAGTGGGACTCCTCCATTGGAGGAGTCTATCGTTGATGTGCAATGAGCTCACAGCCGAGGCCTGGAAGCGGTTCCTGGAGCTTGGCGATCCCGGTAAACGAGAGATGGAGAGGCGTTTGAAGGAGCGTCCCTCTTTCCAGGGAGCCACGGGTGGCCATGCCTCCTGTTCCCGGAGAACGCAAGGATCCGTAAAACGCACCCGTAGCGCCACTCCCGCGAACCGTGAGCGGGCACCTTTTCCCCCTGCCAAGGAAATGCACCAGTCGTATGCCAGGGGGTCCCGCTCCAGAGGGCGGGGCAGTTATCCCGCCTTTGACAGCCACCTCCATTTGGATCGACTGGAGGATTAGACCGGGGTAAGCGGTTCTGCTGCTATGTGGGTCAAATATGACAAGGCCCTCCGCAGGTACCAGTGTCCGTCAGAGAGGCGGTATTCAATTATGCCGACCCTCATAGTTGGAACCGTATCGTCACACCGGAATCATGCAGTCTCAATCGGGTTTCACCCGAAACATGCGCAGTTCGGGGACGAGACTTCTCTCGCGGAGTTCCAGAGGAAACTCTGAGAGGAGCGACCCGACGCTATCGGCGAGGTCGGGCTCGATTATACCTATTCCCATCTCGAGAACCAGAGGGGTCTCCTAAACCGAATCCTGCTCATGGGTGTGTCTGGTAGGGTTCTCATCCTTCATATATGCGGGGATAGGGAGACTGATCCAATGGGGACCGTACCTTCAGAGGAGTTTCGCCGTATGCTTGTCACTGCATATAAGTCGTCATCAGCGCATTCCTTTGCATTGTTGCGGGCTCCATCCTCAGGAGATCGCGCAATGGACAAGTTCATTCCCTGAATGTCATTTTGGGGTGACTGGGACCGTATTTAGTTTCAGTGCGACCCAGCGGGATGGGGTTCTCCGGATACCGGATGACCGCCTCCTGCTGGAGACGGACTCACCCTATTTGGCGACCACGGCCTCAAGAAGCCGAACTCCCCAATGTATATCGGGGCGATCAGGAAAGAAGTAGCTCGCATTTGGCGCGATACGACAGAGTACATTCTTCGTCGGACCCAGGAAAATGCCTTCAGGCTATACATCTCGGGAGCCCGGTGTTAGGCTGGTCGATGTCCAGGGTGCTCGGCCAGTGATGGGTTTTTCTTTCAGGTGTTGCCTTCTGGAAGGTTTATATTTTATCTTAGCAAGGTTTTACTTGCTCGACCCCATTTTGGGGGAGTTTGTGGGTTTTTGCCCATGTTTTTTTTTAAGTTTAGGCCACTTTTGGAGTATTGGGAAAGTTGTTTTCGGCCTCCAGATTTAATGTTTTAGTGGCCGGGTTATATTTGTTTTTGTGTTTGGTTACCCCATGTTTTAGGGGGTGGGTTAAAAAAATATATATTTTTTGAGCTCTCGGTGAAAATTTCCGGGAACCACTACTAGCGGGACAGCCGGTCGCTCCTTGTTTTTAGATTGGGTGGAGGAATTTTGTCCCCATTTTTATTAATTTTTCGGAAATGTGGCCAAATTTTTTTTAAACGGGGGGGGGGGGGGGGGGGGGGGGCCTGTAGTAGCGACTGTCCTGGGGGCCTGTCTTCGGGATGACTCAGCGGGGTTTCATGACCTGCGACCAGGGGTCATGTGCAGCGTGTTCGCCCTCCACACGCTGTATGAATTTTGAATGGTAAACCTTTTTTGTTACCGAGAGTCCTTTATAGTCAGTTTTGACAATCAACCAAGCCGGAGCAGGCCTAAAGATAGGTAGGTCATTATTTACTTATTTTTCTTAGGGCTCGCATGGCTTCAACACCGTCTCATGCAGAAGCCGCAGCAAGACCAGGGGCCCGTTGCAGCATGCAAGCTAACATGCACACTGCTCTTGCAGATGAAAAAAAAACATTGAAACATGTGTATATCTTCACCCTGGTTTTAACAAAATGATTGAAAAAAAAACCAAGTTACCTGAAATTACACTGATCTAAAACCATATTTGTGTACGTTTTATGAAATACAGACATATAGAGATGATTTTTCTCATTAAATTACGATTTTGTATTTTTTAAATACAAAAAAAATATTTTTAAAAGAAAAAACGTACTGCCGTATTTTGGTTGCAAAAACGTACTGGTTGGCAGGTCTGGTTACATAAACAGCAATTCAGGCAAGGGGAAGCAGAAATTTGTTTCAACTGTATTTAAGATAGGACTTGTTTCATCGTTCCACAAGTCTGATCAGGAAGCTCAGGTCAATCACCCTTCCTTCACCTGTCCCGACATTGAATTCCCAAGCTCCACCTTCCCCTGTTCGTCAGTTCCCCTAAGCCCCACTGTACCAAAGATCCCTACTCCAGATCCCCTAAAACTCATCCAACAAACCCCAGCTAGGATTTTGCAGGATGATGAGGATGTTCAAGAGGTACTGGTTCGAGTATCAAGGAAAAAACCAAGGCTGATACCCTGAAGTTGAGGTAGGTGACTGTTATCACAAAAACACTTTACCACATCAGTGGCATCGAGAAGAGTGGAAGCATCCAGACCCATACCTCTCACTTTGATTATGAGGATTAATGAACTTATTTACTTGTACATGCTAGTATTCTTGTGTATATATTCTTGAATGTTTTGTTTTTGTTTATATTTAAATGTTGTTTTTCAGCAATTTAGAAAAGGGGGCAATGTGACGGACTCACCAAATAATAGCAAGCAGAATTTACATCATTGGTATCGATTGTGACGTCATAATGGTCCATTTTGCATCGCTGATAAGTAAAGAAATTGCCATTGTGATGCAGCGCTGGTCATGGCTACTTCTGGTTAGAACCATTTAGCAATTTGCATAAATTGTGTATTGGATAAAATGTGCCCTCCACATTTTGGCCCATGAAAATTAATTACCTCAATGACTATTGTTATTAATCTAGATATATGTCATGTACATGTAGATTGTGTTGGTCTGTGTGCTAAATCTCGTTGACATCTCTTTGACATCCTGCTTTTCCCCAACATCTTTGCAAAGTCTTTGAAGGTAATTGTTATCTTTATTCCTTTACTAAGATTTGCCGAGTATTATATGAAAAGAATATTTACAATAATATCTGCTGATTTAAGACTACAAGTTTATTATCTCAACTCTCTATTTTGGAAGCTTTAGTGAAAAATTGGGTAAGATAAGGTTTGTTTGAAGCATTTCATGTGCACCTCACACACAAATGACTTTCTTCCAACTACTACATGTATGCCTAACAAAGAAACAGTTATCACAGGCTTTTATTCTAAACTCACTTTTACTTTTTTTTTAAGATTTGCTTAGAAAGAGCCAGAATTGAACTACCAAATACATCCATTGAGCATCCAAATTAGGAGGTCCCCTTGTGAAAGAATTCTGCATTCTCTATTCTGTTCTATTCTGGACTCTCTATTATGGAAGCTTTAGTGAGAAATTGGGTAAGATAGAGTTTGATGTGCACCTCACACACAAATTACTTTCTAC
Source organism: Lytechinus pictus (assembly GCF_037042905.1). Classification (NCBI taxonomy): domain Eukaryota; kingdom Metazoa; phylum Echinodermata; class Echinoidea; order Temnopleuroida; family Toxopneustidae; genus Lytechinus; species Lytechinus pictus. The sequence continues at coordinate 7,536,203 of NC_087252.1, forward strand.
CAACTGCTTTAAGTCTAACAAAGTAACAGCTACCACAGGCTTTTATATAATTATTCTAAACTCTAGACTTTTACCTTTTCAACATATGTGCTTTGAAAGAGCCAAAAGTTTTCTGCCAAAAAACATCCAGAGTGTCTGAATTAGGAGGTCCCCTTGGGAAAGAACTCTGTAACACTGCAGCAGGGGCACAAAGAAGCAACAGAGATGGCAAGACAGGCAAGTCATCTACCATCAACAGGGAGCTCCTTGTAAACTTTACAGAGCTATACCACCGAAAATCATTCTTAACCATCAAACCAAAGAGACATCATCAGTCCTTCAAAGGTTTCCAGAGTGTTCCTACTGTAACAGAAGAAATAAAAGGGACCCTTAAGAGCGTCCTACTTGATTACAATGCAAAGTAGGACTGGGAAAGGCCTCTGATCAATCGGACAGGACGGTCATCGACCCACCCAGCGCATTTGGATTTCAAAGTACTGGAGTTCTAGAGTATCACGATATTACATGTAGTTATGACACCTTCCCGTTTCGTCAGTCCCCCCCAGCCACACTGTACCTTAAGATCCCTTCTCCAGCTCCCCTAGAATTCACAAAGGTTTTACAAGTGTTCCTACTGTATTAGAAGAAAAGGGACCCTTAAGAACGTCCTTCACCATTCCAGTGCAAAGTTAGACTAGGAGAGGACTCTGTTCAATCAATGAGTGAGACGGTCATGGACGTACCCAGTGCATCTGGTTTTCACAAAGTACTCGAGATCAACAGTATCACGATATTACATTATAATATGAAACTAGCAGCAGTAACGAGCTTCCGACACCAGATTCCAATTGAGACAAACAAATGCAAAAGCTCTAGCCATGATTAATAGACAAGAGAACAAAGAGTTAAATCCACCATCAAAAGACGCTGGGTTGGGTCATACCAGCAATTCAGGCAAGGGGAAGCAGAAATTTGTTACCTTACTGTATTCATCGAGCTAGAAACTGTATCATTGTTCGAGTTTGATCAGGAAGCTCAGGCAGATCACCCTTCACCTGTCCCTACATTGAATTCCCAAGCTCCACCTTTCCGTTTCGTCAGTCCCACCCCCCCCCCCCCCCACAAAAAAATGTACCAAAGATCCCTACTCCAGATCCCCTAAAACTCACCAAACAAACCCCAGCTAGGGAGGGTTGATATTCAAGAGGATGTTTCGAGTATCAAAGTCAAATACCAAGGCTATTTTATCACATCAATGGCATCGAGAAGAGGGGAAGCATCCAGACCCATACCTCTCACTTTGATTATGAAGATTAATGAACTCATTTACATCATTCTTGTATGTATATTCTTGAATGTATTGTTTTTGTTTATATTTAAATGTTATTTTTCAGCAATTTAGAAAAGGGGGGCAATGTGACGGAATCACCAAACAAATATCAAGCAGAATTTACGCCATTGCCATCGATTGTGACATCATAATTGTCCATTTTGCAGTGCCGATAAGTAAAAGAAATTGCCACTGTGACGTAGTGCTGGTCATGGCTACTTCTTGTCAGAAACCATTGGCAACACACATAAATTGCGCATTTGATAAAATGCACGCTCCATATAAATTAATTACCACAATGACAATTGACATTAATCTAGATATAGATTCCATCAATTTGGTCAGTGTTCTAATCTCGTTGACATCTCTTTTTGGCTGTTTTTCCCCCGACATCTTTCCAAAGTCTTTGAAGGTAATTCTAATATTGATTTCTTCACTAAGATTTGCTGAGAATTATAAGAAAAGTTTACAATAATAACTGCTGAATTTGAGACTACAAGTTTATTATCTCGACTCTCTATTTTGGAAACTCTAGTGAGAAATTGAGTAAGATAAAGTTTGTTTGAAGCATTTGATGTGCACCTCACACACAAATTTCTTTCTGCCAATTGCTTAGTCTAACAAAGTAACAGTTACCACAGGCTTTCATATAATTATTCTAAACTAGACTTTTATCTTTTCAACAGATGTGCTTAGAAAGAGCCAAAACTTAACTGCCAAAAACACCCACAGAGCATCCGAATTAGGTTTCCTTGGGAAAGAACTCTGTAATGCTGCAGCAGGGGCACAAAGACTCTTTGTTCTGGACTCTTTTTTATTTTGGAAGCTTTAGTGAGAAATTGGGTCAGATAAAGTTTGATGTGCACCTCACACACAAATTACTTTCTACCAACTGCTTTAAGTCTAACAAAGTAACAGCTACCACAGGCTTTTATATAATTATTCTAAACTCTAGACTTTTACCTTTTCTACATATGTGCTTTGAAAGAGCCAAAAGTTTTCTGCCAAAAAACATCCAGAGCGTCTGAATTAGGAGGTCCCCTTGGGAAAGAACTCTGTAACACTGCAGCAGGGGCACAAAGAAGCAACAGAGATGGCAAGACAGGCAAGTCATCTACCATCAACAGGGAGCTCCTTGTAAACTTTACAGAGCTATGCCACCCCAAATCCTTCTTTAACATCAAACCAAAGAGACATCATCAGTCCTTCAAAGATTTGCAAGTGATCCTACTGTAACAGAAGAAAGAAAAGGGACCTTTAAGAGCACCTTATTGAACTATAGCACAAAATTAGACTGGGAAAGGCCTCTGATCAATCAATTTGATCAATCGGACAAGACGGTCATTGACAAGAACATCTGGATTTCAAATTACTGGAGCTGAAGTAGAGTATCATGACTGCCGCCTTTGCTTGCCCACACTGCAATAGACTTTTTTCGGCTGATAATTGGTCTATTTAGCCATCTTCGAACCCAAAGAAATTTTTTAAGGTTGTGGTCATCTTTGCTACAAAGGACGGACATCATCATCGTCAGCAGCAGTAGTAACACGCTTCCGACTTCGGTGTGTTAAGTGGAAAAGACGAGGCAGAGGTTTGAGAACCACCAGGCTTCAGTCTGTCACAACGTGGCAATTGGGTCCACCCCAAAGGCTCAACCAACAGTTCATACTACGATTGACTCGAGCCTTCGAAAGTAACATGCAATCGCCAGAAATGCCAAAAGGTGTTCAAGTGCCTATATGACATCCTGCGTCAGGATCTTACTTTCAGAAGTCACACAACTGAGGAAGGAAATTTCCTGCAAACATAGAAAATAACAAAATAATTTTCAAACCCATCAACATCTAGCAGAGAATGCTCCAAGTCGACACAACCGGGTAGAACCATGTTCATTGAAAGTATGTGAGAGAGAATATCTATGAACCATCCATCTGATCAGCTAAAAGATGAGCTAAAACATCTCCATTCAAAAGGACCAAGCATATGGAGGAGGAATATGGACCTTCATCAAAATTCCGTCAGCAGAGGTGATGAAACTGAAAAGCTTGTTCAATCTTACCTGACTAAACTACTCAGCAAGACAATGAAATCAAACATGTACGGTACATGCCAAGGACGAACTAACGCATCTGATGGAGGAATATATCTTCATCAAAATTCCAACAGCAGATGTCATTGAAAAGTTTCTTTCATCTTAAGCTGCACTAAACTATGAAAGCTAAAACAGTAAGAATACAACGGCAATATTATTCAATTCAACAGTAAACAGTAGGTTTGCAAGCTAAAAACACATTTTCTCTGTGACATACACTATATCTATTGTAAGCACCTTGAGAGTAAAATAATTCATTGTTATGTTATATCGTAAAGCGCTTTGAGCATGTTTATATGAAGAAGTGCTATTTAAATGTTAAAATGTATATTATACTTTCGCTTGATTTGTTTTTTTCTCAATCTTCCAATGTTTTTAATGTTTTATCACATTATGTGTTTTACTTATGTATTTTTTAAAAAAACTGGAGAAGTTAATTGTATTAAACATTCCCATTGCTAGGTCTTTTGGTGCCTTTGAAGCAGTGCCGATATTGGGAATTAAATCTTGATGACGAAAGCTCAAAGCTGTGCACTTTCAATACGCCATTCAACATAAATTAGGTGCCAGATATTACTGAAAGACAATCAAATTAATTCTACAAGGCTTGGAATATAGAAAGAGATAATGACAATATTCTTGTCCGAGGCAAGAATGGCGCCAAGTAGAACATTGCCTGCACAAGGTCTCCAGTGTGCATAAGTAAGAAACAGGAAATTAAACTTAGTGCAGATCTAAAGTCAAAGAGGTTAATACATGTATTGTATGTAGGTTATGGCAATAAATCCCCCTTTTTTTGTTAAAAAAACTTTTACTGCTTCTGTTTCCTCCAAATTGGCAGGAGTACATGGAAACAAAAACTTTCAGGATAGCATGTTTGTCAATTTCTTTCTGATATTCAGTCACCAAGTTTGTGAAATAAGTGATCAAAATCTCTCCTTTTTTTAAGGAAAAAAAACATTGCTGAGAAAAGGTGCTAGATACAGAATGCAGATATTAAACCCTCTGAATTTTCACAAAGAATTGGCATTTGAACAAAAGATTCAACAGCTACTACGCTTCTGTGAAATTCTCATGCAAGATGATACTTGGAACATAATTGATATTACCGACCCTTTAATAACAAAGCTTTAGTCAGGCTTCATCTGGCGGGAGACTCTATTAAGAACTAACAATTTCTGGTGCTGTAGTACTAGTACTGCATTCTGAGATACTACTCCCATTGACCTGTAAATTGTGTTTGACCATATGTAATGTATACTTGTAATTCAAGGCAAAAGATATCCCACATATTGCACATGAAAATGGTTTTTCCTTACTATGCAGAGCTTGGACATGAGCAGTGAGGGAAGTGTTGGAGGTGAAAGTCTTTTCACACTCCGGGCAACTATACCGTCGAATTCCCCGGTGGCGCTCCTCGTGTCTCCTCAAGTCGCTCCTCTCGGCAAACCCAAAACTGCAAAACGAGCAGAAGTAGCGCTTCGGACGGTTCGAGTGGACACGTCGTTTATGTGCAAGGAACTGCCTCCTGCTCTTGAATCCTTTCCCGCAGACGTCGCACTTCACTGGCTTCAGTCCGTTGTGCTCTCCTTGGTGACTGTTGAGGGCGCTTTCCGATGCAAAGCTCCTTGGACAAAACGTGCAGCGGTATATGTAAGTCTGCTCATGGATCAAGAGGTGGGCTTTGAGACGACTTGCACAGCTGAAGACCTTCGTGCACTGGCTACATTTGAACGTTCCTTCTCTTGTGTGAACCTCCCTTTCATGGATTTTGGCTGTTCTGTGGTCACTGTATCTATTTGGACAGTACCTGCACTGGTACCGTAGCTGGTGATAATTGGCACTTTTACCAAGCATGTCCAAAGGCTTATCAGGAGCGGCTTCTGCAACAAGATATTCCACAGCAGCAGGTGGTGGTATGAAGGCTTGGTGGGTAAGTTCATGCTTCCTGCAGTCACCCCTTCGTGCAAACCGTTCCGAACACAGCCGGCAAGGGTACCCATGGATCTGGTGCGCATGCTTCCGGAGTGCAGCTTTCGATTTGTACCTTCCGTTGCATTCGCTGCACTTGTGGGTTCTGGCTTCGTTTACTGGTTTGTGCAGCATCATGTGCTTTGCCCATGCTTGGGCGTTCTTCTGTCTCTTTCCACACACGGGACAAGTATGGTCCTGATCATAATCATGAAATTGTTCGTGAGCCTTCAATCTGCCCGAGGAAGCAAAGACTTTCTTACAGGTTTCACACTTGAACTCACTATCTTTCTTCTTCCTAGTTCTCTTCCTTGCCTTGAAGAGATGTTTAGAGCCGATTGTCACCTTGATGTGTTTCTTCACTCCTATCTTCCTTGATTTTAAGGACAGTTTGTCTTTCTCTTTGCCATCGGTGTGTTCACATGTAATATGTCTCAAGATCATTTTGGATGAGCTGAACAGGTGCTTGCAGAGACTACAACAGAACTTTTGTGCATCTGAAACAATAAGAGAACAAAATTTATTTCAAATGACTTCTCAATAATTTTTATGTGGGGTCAACCAAGGTGAAGTCATAGGTCCTCTTTTATTCATTTTGTGAATTGACACATACTTTGCATATTTCTTGATGCATGCAACACAGAATATAACATACATTGGTGTCAATCACTAAACCTTTGTATGGTATCTGAACATTCTGGACAGTCAGAACCAGCTTCTTTTACCCCGAAAGCGAACCAAAGTTCATATTGATAATTTGCTATGTACGTAATCGGCCTAAATTTCTACCGTAGTGATACACAGATCATATGATATAAAAAAAATATGGTTAAACAAACCTTGGTCAAAATCAAGTTCATTCAATTCTGTCTTGATTCCAATATGCTTCATGTACTCCTTGCCATAGAAGACCTTGAGTTCGCTTCCTGGTTCAATGACCTTTGTGTTTCTAAAGTAGATTTCACCATAGAATTGATAGGCTTCCATGTTCTGTTCTTCTTCACTCTGTGCACATCTTACGTGAGACATCCATGTTTTACGCCCATCGATGTAGTGATACACTCTACCCGAGACACAGATCTGAAGGCAAAGGAAACGGAATACAATCAAGAACCTTGTCATTTGGCAAATGAATGCTCACTGCACATTTTGTACAATATGAATATGGCTAAAGGCATTCTTATACCGACACTATGCATCCTCATGTTTTGCCCTTCAATAATTTGCTCTCCTCGGCCTAGATAAGGTTAAGAATTTGTCAATTTCTTTCTAATGGTGAATTTGTGCCAGTTTGATAGTACTTGGTGGCTTATGATATAAGAGGAACAAGTTATACACCAAATGGAGCTTCAATTATTACATGAGCAAAAATTAAAGAATTCCATCATTTGTAAAATGATGCAAAGGAGTGGAAATTAGAGAGAGCCAATCTCAGGAGAAAGACAATAGGAGGGAATGTAAAAAAAATCCTTTTCAATCAAACCTGTGTCCAAAAATCAAATGTCAGCCTTGGTGCTTTGACCAGATATAAATTTGTGACTGTTTTGCATTCAATTACAACTCAACTTTACCCAATTTACACTAGATGTCAAACTTACATTTTAATTTGCAATTGTAGCTTCTGCAATATGCCGTAAAGTGATGACATTTTCAACATACTCAGCTTGTTTTCATAATTTAATACTACTACTAATAGATAGCATTTATGAAGTGCCAACTATCCTTTTGCGTGTTCAATTTCGCACATCATATTACAAGATATAAGAATTCACCTTGCTTTCAAAATCCCAATCTTGAAATTGTAGCTCAAATCGATTCATTTTGCTTGACATAATTACCTCCCATGATGTTTCCTTAGACCATCCCTCCTCTACATCTAGTAGTGATCCTTTAATGGGTCCAAACTCCGCCCCCTTTTCCATCATCTCCTTGGCAACCACCCTAATGACATCATTCTCCTTCGATACATGTAATGCGCAAGACGATGGAAGATCTAAGGGGACTGTCTTTTTGAGATGGACGGTGGCAAGGAGAGGCGCATCGGAGACTGGGTCATCTGGGAATGGAGGACTAGCATGAACTTGTTGGGATAATGACGGTTGTGATTCGGTAAAGCTACTCCTACTGCACGGCGATGAAGGAGTAGATACAAGAGCTGGTTGGTCTAATCAGATAATCAGAAAAAGAAATGAAAGATCACCATCAAACAACCGTTACCATGGTCTGGGCTTGAAATTAACCAAAAGAGTAAAAATTTTAGTTTTCAGCACTATGTAAATCACAAGAAATTCAGAGGGAAACCTGATTTGGGCAAACAATAGTCAATTACCAAGAAAAAAAAAAAAATCAAATTACAAAAACCAAATTATGTTTAGTACTGGTATGCACATTGTATTACAGCACATTTTAGTAAATATAGCATAAACTTCCTTTTATGAGGCCCACTATTTTCAGCAAGTGTAAAAATATTCAATCTTTTTTGGGAGGGTTTTTCACTCACATTCCTACCTTGTTGCTGTGTGTCGCTACTTTGTGCAGATTTGTTGAGAGTGATGGGGAGACTTCTGCTTTCTACAACAGATTTAAGAACTGAAGTCGGCTGAATATTCCTCTCTGGAACCGAGCTCTGAGAAGTAGTCAGTGGCATGGCCCTTGCTACAATAGATTCACAAGTTGGAGTTGCGATTGCTCCATCACAGCTCAGAACAACCGATAGAGGGAGTGCAACTGGCAAAGTGTTTCTCCCTGAAACATCTTCATGAGGTGTGATGGGTGGAATGTTTCTCTCTTCAAATGCTTTATGTGTCTGGTTGATGGCAAGAGGATAGTTGGCTAAAACGGAGGACGGTTTGACCCTTTGACCTCTGACAGGAAGCGATGGCTGTGGGAGGATTTGGGTTGGAGCAACATGGCCAGAATCTATTTAAGAAATAAATATACACTTCTAGATGAGCATGTGACTGAATAGAAAGATGCAAGCAAATACCAGAAGTTATGAAAATAAGTGATTTTCAATCTTATTTCATGAAAGTCCAGTCCAACCATGTAAAAGTATAAAAATATTAATTATTTTAAAATGGCACAAGAAAAAAATTTCCTGCATCTAAGCAATACATTGTACATGGGCAGGATGGATATTACCATGGAACGGGGCTTAGGATGTTTGTTTGACCAAAACCAACTGTGTATTCTTGGCCGATATTACATAAAATACAGTGATTAATCAGGAATTGATTTTAATGACAGATTGCACAATTATATCAACACAATCAAATGTGAATCAGCCTTATATTCATTCATGTCTGTTATGGAAGCTTCCAAATGCCATCGACTTGTCTTGATGAGATTTTGATTTAATATCACAGATAAATAAGTGTGTATTTTTTAAATTTGTTTTTTTTATAACAAATTAAAGTCAATTATAAAAATTTACAAAGAATTATTAATTGAATGATTGCAAATCACCACACACAAGATGGTTACACAAAAAAGAAAATAACAGCAAAAATAATTAACCTTAATTCACATCCTCCTCCCCTAGGTAAAAAAGGTGGCAAAGTGATAAAAAGCAAGTGATGACTTAAATTTTGTAGTATCAGTTTTACTGAAACAAAATTAAGAGATTTGGCATGTGTAAATTATTCACCAAATCATTTGGAGATTTTTTTTTTCTTGCCATGTCAACTTTTTTAAAGTTACATTTCGCCATGTCGATGTTTATATACAAAATAATGTTATTAAATTTACATGGCAAGAAAATATCCTACCATTTCCTTAAGTAAATGAAACTTTCAAGCTTCTGTAGTTTGGTAAAATGGCAAAAGATCTGACAATCAAATCATCATACCATGTTTGACCATGCTCAACATAGGAGCCGCTGGATGACTTTGAGAAAATGCTCTGAAAGGTTGATCCAACGGGAACTCGGACTGATGCTGTGAATGAGCATGGTATGGTAGGTCAATGGAGTAAGATGCAAAATGTTGCTGATGTGGTGGTGGTGGTTGCTGCAGAGGTTGCTGGTGTTGCCGACATTCTTCTTCCTCTCTCTCAGGGCAGAAGAGACCACGCGGATAGTGACTTTCCATGGTTCACAATGGCCAAATTGTTGATTTCATTCTGAAAACAAATTCATTGAATTTAAAGCAAAAATATTCTCAGATTTTATGCATTATCATGGAACAATACTATCTATTCACCAGCTGGGAAATAATTATAATACATGTGAAAAACATAGGCCTACATGTCAAGCTTCTTCTCAGATATACACCATATCAACACAAATAGTAAGATGGGGGTCCGATTTTCGGACACTTAAATCATTTTTATTTTAATCTGGGTTCTCAATATACACACATAGAAAAATAGAAGAAATAATTGTGAAAGTTTTTGCCCTGGACATCAATTGTCTCAGATTACAAAAACAATTTATGAAAATATTGATTGCAAAGTTCTGAAAATTGATGTCTTGTCTGGACAAAGAACCCATGCAGACAAGCAATAACTTGGTATATCGCCATTGTCACGATCATTATCATAGATAGGCTCATAATATAAGCTTTATACAGTGTAGTCATTCACACTAGCTACATGGTTGAAAATATTGCACAGACGCGGAACAAGAGTTGGACTTTAACAGGGTGCGAATGTGCCTGAAAAATTTGACAAGCAAAAAAAAAAAAAAAAACGGGTTTGGTGGACATTTCGTTCCTGGATTGACAAGCCAACAAAAAGTCGCGGGGTACGCAATGCATTTTATATGTTTATGGGGTGCACCCGCAACTTCCAGATCCACATCTGCCAATGACATGCCTGCCGAGCTCCCCAAGGCCGAGCTGCACGAGTTGAAGGGTGTTACTGGGCCAATATCTACTAGCGCCAGTGTTTGGATTGTTGATGGCTATCTGCCCATTTACAGTGTGCAAAGTCTGCATCATTATATCCATGCATAAAAAAAGCCAGGCTAAGAATGGTAGCGTAGATCTACGCGTAAACATGATTGATCAGCGATTGTGGTTCCTTATTTGGATTAGACTTTTTACTTAGAGCCTAGAACCTAAGCTTGGTCTGGCATTTCAATGACGGAGTCAGATTTCAATTTTTTAAGGACGGAGTCAGATTTCAATTTTTTAAGTCAGATAATCACATCATTATTTGCCAAACTCAAACATGCATCATGTGCATACCTAAATCTATTAAATATTTTTTTTTAATTATAAACTTTACTTTACAGTGTAAGGTTGTAAAAACTATAAGTTTGGAGTAGAAAATAATGCAAGTTCTAAGTTGTAGCTCAAATTAATCAATCATCAAACCAAAGGGAAAATAGGTGAAACTAGAAGATGCAAAATAAATCAAACAGAAACTGAAGAAGTCTGGTGGTGCACTGCTATAATCTCTGGGCTACTTTGCCTCAGTAAAACTTGGGATCACATAATAATTTACATATATTCAAATCAAGTAAAGTCAACCAATCAAAATAAAAGGAATGGAAGGATCGAACTAAAATGTAAGAACCCAATTCATAAGATTAACCAATAAGGAATAAGGAGATGAAGATGACAGAGATGTCTGGTGATTATGTAATAATGAACACAGAAACTAAGGAGTCAGGACTTTGTTTCCACAAAACCAGATTTTGATCATTTTAAATACCTAACATTATTGACATGAAAAATATTTAAACAGAAGTCACATAACCATGAAATAATTCAATATTTACAATATTTTGTTTTAATAACCAGGAGGATTAAGAACTTGGAAAAACTAAAAGAACTTCCTGACTTTTGTTTGAAAAAAATAAATTGATACAACTGATTATTCAAATCTTGAATTAACATATGCATGAAATGTAATTACTGTATCAATTCAATAAACCAAGAATTCAATGATTGGGGGTTTTTGATAGAAAAGCTAAAATTTTATAATCTGTGAATGCTTTTTTTTCATGACATCAATTTGAGGATCATTTTTCTTTCTAAAAAAAAAATCTATGAAGTTCTCATGATTCATAAAATATGCAAGCACTTCAAGGCAAATGAAATAAGGCAATTGTTGCAGCTTAAATGAATAGTGAAAAACAATTAAAAGTACAAGATAAAATATTACTGAACTTTAACAAATTAGAAAATAAACTTTGACCAAACAGCATAAAATTTGGGGATGCTAAAAAGCAATTCATGAGAGTCATATATTTTTTATGGCAAACCGAGTATACATGTATCTAATAAGTTTGATTTTTTAAATTTTTGCCTATCTCACAGTATATAGCCATACAAATGTGATGGTTAGAGGAAAATTGAAGAAAAAAAAAATAATTGATATAACGAATTTAGATATATCATATAAAATTTGCAAAATATTGAAAACCATGTTTTGTTTTTTTGAAGCCGCGTACATACGTAGCCATGCGCACGTAGCCACAGCACTTGCTATATCAATATATCCTCGCATATCCACGTCTGTACTGACTCGCTGTAGACTCTGTTATCCATTCATTGTATTTTCCCCTTTTCAAACCCGAAGACTTTTGTAATTGATTCATGGCATTGGAAAGAAAGGTCGGTCTTAGCCATCTCTACTCTAATAGTCTAGTCTAGACTAGGCCTAGATCTAGACTAATGTTAGAATCTAGATTTTTCTATCTCATCAACCACTTCATTAAACTGTCCGATTTTTTTCAGATCTTGATGAAAATAGTGCAAAATAGAAATCTAACAAATTTCATAGTAATCCATGAACCGGTTTTTTAATAAAATGCTCCCAATAGGCTCTGTACACACAGCTGAAACACACGACCACACACAGTCAGAGTGCAGATATTTTGTGTGCTGTTTTGCATTGGGCTTTCTGGAGTAGTGGGGGAAGGGTATTTTTATATCAATTCTGACACTTGATCCTTAAGGAAAGGTGAAAAATGAGTATTTCCATTGGATTTGCCATTATAAATATTACAAAAACCAACTAGTTAAAAAAAATATGGCACTTTTTCACAAGATACGAGACTTTGAACTTCCCTTTTTAATGCCACAAAAATTATGGTAGGACAAGTTCCCCCAGGTCTGCGCAGTCCCCTTGTCTGCGCACAAGCGTATCTGCGCGATTATAGTAAAAGAAGATATACCGTACTCAACACAGACTTTAGACATGCAATAAATAGACAGATATTCATTAAAAAATCTGCTAGGATCGAAAGCTTAAGCCCCTTTTTGACTTTCAAATGTAAACTAAACAGGATCATATTCATATGTCAGAAATGCGTTAAACTTCGATTTTAATCTTTGAGTTTGAACATGTCGAAGTTCGAGGTCCAAGAGCAGAGGGTTTTTTGTTCAGAGGAGCCGGACATGCCGGAGCCCGTGAAGGCATGGAAGGGGACATTTGGGGAACCTAGCCTCCAAGTCCAACTCTAATGAACTTATGATATGAAGCCAACTTGTGACTTCACGATCCATCCAACTTCCTAATCCTACTCCAAGGGCAAGGCCAAGCAATCCTTCCAAGTTCCAGCAGCAGCACCACCATGTCCATGTCTACGCGGTTTTCCGCTGCCGCTGGAGCGACTGGGCGCGAAGGGGGTATGGTAAGGCCTAACCCAGGGAGCCCAGGGGCTTACCGTGTATTTGACCATACTCACGGGACTAACGTGATTTATGGTCTAAATATTTCTCCAAATGAATTGTGAATACAGAAATTATGCACTTACCACGATTAATGGATGAAGGTCTAACGAGTGGCAGTTTCCTGACATCGAGGCACAGACTGAAACTTGAAACCTCAAAAAACGAAAATTTCTCTCCTTCTACACCAGTCTCGATCGGCCATTTTGTTATGAATACATAACAAAAATGGCCGATCGAGACTGGGATAGGAGAGAACTTTTCGTTTTTTGAGGTTTCACTCAGTCTGTGCCTCGTGACATTAGCCCTCGATGTAAGGAAACTGCCACTCGTTAGACCTTCATCCATATAATCGTGGTAAGTGCATAATTTCTGTTTTCACAATTCATTTGGAGAAATATTTAGACCATAAATCACGCTAGTCCCGTGAGTATGGTCAAATACACGGTAAGCCCCTGGGCTCCCGCCCGCTGCGCGGGAGCTCCCTGGGTTAGGTAAGGCCATGGCCAGGGGTACGGTAGGCACGGGGGCAGGCCGCGCCGCAGGACGAACGGGACTCGGCTTGCCTTAGGCTTAACCCAGGGAGCTCCCTGCCCTTGGGTTACGCTTGCCTGAGACTTTTTAGTGAAATCCAACGCCCAATGTCTAGTTTTCAACAGTGCAGCCAATTCGAAAAATCGATTTGAATTGATCAAATGGTTTAAAATATTGGTGCATAATTACGTCGATAGAACTCCTAAGTTGCTCTGTTGTAGGGAAATCTGAAAATACCAAGACAAAAATCATCAAATCGATGCTTCATCTTGATGACCTCGGAACAATGGTGTCTTCGACTGCACAAAACAAAAATGAATTAAACACTACTACTATACTAGTACTGCATGCATGACAGTACGACGAGGCCATATTTAAGGATCCAGGAGGGACAAAGCAGTATCAAGAAACTTATTGCAGAACTTCTGCTATTTTTCTTACCTTTCCTTTTTCAACAACTTTTCCTCGGCTAGATAAATCAGCTAGAGCTTGTCATTGTCAGTTGTCACACCGGGGTTTATAAGGGTTGCTAATTGGCGATCTTGAAGACAAAAAATATGTCATTCACAGACTACACTTTTTTTAGTGCTGTAGAAACCCAATTTCTCACACTATTTCTGATTTATGCTGTTCATGTCAATACAGATGTCAAGAAAGACATACCGGTGGCTTATTATGTGATTATATCATTTTATATACATATTATATATATATATATAAATGTGATAATTTTTACATGTACAACAGCTTTGGCAACTCTTGTATTTATATATTTTGTGAAAGAAATTAATGAGAACAATGATAGGCGTAGCTTAATTCAAGGTTCCTCAGAGAGATATATATAATATATAAATAAACATACACACCCCCGCGCTCAAAACGTTCTCATCTTGTATGTATATATCATTTTAGCTTGCCAGCCAAAATTTGTAAATTGTGACCTTTTATTCTAGTTTACATTGGACCGTTTTCTGCATTTCAGTGGCTCGTTTTGTTATTTCCAGGGGTTTTGGTACCATGGCAAATTAATGAAAGCCCTGTATAAATTCTCCCTCTCTCTCCCTCAACCCGTTTCTGTTTTTAAATTAATACAATTCAACAAAATTTATGAATTGAGAAACTTTTCTAAGAAATTTTATTGATAATCTATAACTTCTACCACCATGTAACATACATCAAGCTAAAACTGCTTTTAGCTTCACTAAGAAAACATAAGTAAAATAAGATCAATGTATGAAGTTTCAAAAATTCATCATAATCTTAATTCTTCAAGAAAGTTCACCTAACTAATAAAAAATATTACTCTTACATTTTTTAGGTCAATTGGCATACTATTATCCCAGGTAAAAAAACCAGTTGAAACCAGTTGAAATTTTTACTGGTTTCTACTGGATTCAACTGGTACCACTTGAAACCAGTTTGGACAACTGGTAAACCCTCATTATACCAGTATGTTCCAGTTGAAACCCATTGACCCAACTGGCACGTGCTGGAAACATGCAAGTTGATTCCAGTTGGAACCAATAAACCATACTGGTATAAACCAGTACACCAGTTGATACCAGTTGGAACCCATAGAACTTTAATGGGTGCATCTACCACTTGATTCCACTTAAAACCCATTAAACATACTGGTATATTCTTAAACCAGTTGATACCAGTAAGAACCACTAGGCCTTACTGGAATAACTACCAGTTGATTAATACAATTCAACAAAATTTATGAATTGAGAAACTTTTCTAAGAAATTTTATTGATAATCTATAACTTCTACCACCATGTAACATACATCAAGCTAAAACTGCTTTTAGCTTCACTAAGAAAACATAAGTAAAATAAGATCAATGTATGAAGTTTCAAAAATTCATCATAATCTTAATTCTTCAAGAAAGTTCACCTAACTAATAAAAAATATTACTCTTACATTTTTTAGGTCAATTGGCATACATACACATTGATATACAAAACAATTTATCATTAAAAATTGACAAATAACTTTCAATGTAGCATAATATAACATATGGAAGTTGACAATGAATGCAAAATGCTGAGATTTTGTTTTAGCACACAGGAAAATGGTCAAATATATAAGTTATATGACTGGCATTCACTACACAACGATATTCACAAATGAGTTGATAAAAGGCAGCACCAGTCTTTTGGCAAATACATACAAAACTCACTCACAGGACAATATTACTTGTCTTCCTTAAAATGATATCTGTTTACGGAAATCTGTGCATTTGACCGCTTTTAAATGAAACTAGGTTTACACTGTAAGAGCATGGTACCATTTAATGCAAATAATTATTGGTTTATATCATTTTCACTTGGTTTATAATTAGTTAATCTCCATGTACTTCTCTGTTGTTTCTAGCTAATCTCATTTAATAATAATAGCTGGATTTATAAAGCGCTTTTTGCCTGATACAAAGCACTGCTATTATTACTCCGGCTTTAGCTGTGCTGCCATGTAGGCGCTGAGGCATTCAAGGGAGTTTCTTCCTACCGTGTGTTCATTCACCTCACCTGGGTTGGGTGCAACACAATATGGGTAAAATTCTTGCTGAAGGAAAACATACCATGACTGGGAATCGAACCTACGTCCCTCATAATGAAAGGCGAGAGTCATAACCACCAGACCACGACATCCCCACATTTGGTCTTCACAGCACTTGGTCAATTAAAGTAATGCCCAGACGGTGTTGCACCTTGTCAAATGAAAAATTTGATCCATAATTAGATCATCTAACCATGGGCCAGTAACACAAAACTTGGCAATGATCTTAGAACATTTTTCTACGATTGATTCCATTGACTACAATGTACGATCAATCGTCAAAATCAAGCGTACAATCAATCGCTAACCTTTGTGTTACGGGACCCATATAAAGTAAAGTAATGTTAGACCAAGTGGATATTAAAGATCAAGTTCACCTCAGAAGAATGATGATTTGAATCAATAGAGAAAAAATCAGACCAGCATAATACTGAAATTTTCATCGAAATCAGATATAAAATAGGAAAGTTATGACATTTTAAATTTTTGCTTCTTTACAAAATAGTTATATACACAATTTAGTCACATGCAAATGAGAGAATCAATGATGTCCCTCCCTCACTATTTCTTTTGTTTATTATTGTTTGAATAATACAATATTTCAATTTTTACAGATTTGACAATAACGACCAACTTCACTGAACCAAAAAATGTTAAACAATGGTAATTCCACATGTTCAGGGAAAACTAAAACTTTGTTTTACAGGACAATGGGGAGAAAATTAGAATATTTCATATTTCATATAATAAAATACCAAAGAAATAGTGAGTGATGTCATCAATTTGCATACCGTCCGGGATTTGCATAACTATTTTTGTAAAATTAAGCAAAACTTTCAAATGTCATAACTTCCTTACCGGTATTTTACATCCGATTTTGATGAAATTTTCAGTGTTATGCTTGTTGGATTTTTCTCTGTTTATTCGAATCAACTTTTTGTTAGGGTGGACTTGTGTCCTTTAAGAAAATTGGTATAGCTTCATAGTGCAATTAATATCCCCTTGTTCTTATATAAATAAATTCAAATTTAATTCAAATAATATACTATAAATTGGATTAACAAAATTCCATTGATTTTTCTCTCTATATAAAAACAAATATTCTAAATACAGGCAAGATATTGTTACGTGGAAACTATCACACAGCCAATCTGAGTCACTATGAATGATATGTATGAGGTGCGCGGGGGTTAAGTTTCATGTAGATGAAAATTGTACATATATATGTATAGACGTAGAAAATTCATTATTCAAAATGATTATCCAACATTTACTTATTTACATATCATTTTATGTACAATTAATCCCTCTTACTTCCTCAACGGCTTAAGTTATCAAATAAATTACATTTAGCATTTCAACATGAAATAGAATACACCTTTTGTCATTTTTCCTCATGCAGCGGACAGCCCAAATATACCAACCATATTGCTTTATGAGTTGAATTTCCTTTTCAATAACTTGTTTATACAATATAGAAGTACACATGAATGTCAAAATTAGACGAAATATATGAATATGAGTTGATTTATTCTGATATCTTCTCACCAAACTCAAGGAATCTAGAATAAAGAGTTTCTAGATCTCATAATAACAAGACTTAAAAGCATAATTGTTGCCATGTTTCATGGGAATTGTTACCTTTTAAGGTTGTTACCTTTTAAGGTTCTTATCTATCCAAGGAAGAAAGAGTTAAATACAGACGTTATGTAATAATGCACTGTTTACTCCACACGATGGCTAATATGTTAATTTCGTTATCAATCTCTCTGTGACGAAAAATACATTCATATGCAGGGTGCTACATAACTATTTAGGAGCACTTGCCCCATCGGGCAAGTAAATTTTTAAATAGTTGGAATATACTTGCCCGAAAAAATACTTCAAAAAAAAGTTTTACCTCTTCAAAAGAAAATATTGCGGTTTTATAAACCATTGACCTTTTTCTCTCTTTTGACATGAACTGATGTACCTTGTTCTTGCATTTCTTTTTCCAAAGTGATTTCATCTTCTCCACCATGACCAAATTTAGGATCGATATAACATATCGACCCTAATTTTGGTCATTCTACTGTGAGAATTTTTGCTTGCTCTATTCGGGCAGTAGTTTTGGTCTTTACTTCAAAACACTTGCCCGACTTTAACTTTTACTTGCCCTGGGCAAGTGCTTATGTAGCACCCTGGATATTTGGGATTATTTTCATCAAATTTAACGTGGTGGTGCTGGAGGTGGTGTTTGTGCACACCAATGACGAGGGTCGGGGGTGAAAATAAAAAATCTCAAGAAATGGAAGAAGTTGACCCTTCCTACTACCTGCTCATTAGGTCAAACGTCTGCGTTCTATGACTTTCAACAATTTGAGGCAGACTTGTTTCAGAAATATATTTCTCTATTTTATCAGAGGTGATAAGAAGTACATAAGTCATAGAAATACACAACTCAATCATTATTCACTGATGCTTCATGTAACCCTAAAAATTACACTTGATGTCTAATAATAATTGGCTTTTATATAGCGCGATATCAATGTAGGACTGCTAACAGCACTTCACAATTATTTTTACCCAGTCACTGGATTCACAGCTTTTTGAGCAGCCTGTTAGGCGCACACTTGCGAAACCAACCACAATGACGGTTGTTTCGTACTGGTACCCAATTAACACCTGGGTGAGAGTAGCAAAGTGTGGATAGACGCCTTGCCAAAAGGACGCTGGGCCATGGTGGGATTCAAACAAGCGACCCTCTGATTGCAAGGCGAGAGTCAGAACTAACCTCATATTTCTTTAAAACTTCAGCATTCATTTAGTGAAGCAACCTGCCCACCTTTTCCAGAATACTCACTGCTCTTTGTTATTAAGTATGTATTTCTTCTGGTATGCTATCATCCCCCTGCAGCCTGTGTTTGGCCATATGATGATTGTAATGATGATTTAAAGCAAAGGATTTCCCACAGACCTCACAAGTAAACGGTCTTTCCTTGATATGCATTGCTTGCATATGAGCCGTCAGTGAAAACCTTGCTGTGAAGCCTTTACCACATTCCAGGCATACAAACTGCCTGATCCCTTTGTGTCGTCGCTCATGAACCTTCAGATTGCATTTCTCGGCGAACCCCTTGTTGCAGATGGAGCACATGAAGCGCTTCGGCCGTTCCTGGTGCATGCGCTGCTTGTGCTTCAAAGTCAACTTTCGAGTTCTGAACCCTCGGCCACAGATTTCACACTTGAACGGCTTCAGTCCTGTATGCTCTCCTTGATGATTTTTCAGGGCACTTTCGGAAGCAAAGCTTCGCGGACAGAGCGTGCAGCGGTGCATGTGCATGTAGTTATGGACAACAAGGTGTTCTTTCAGACGGCTCTCACTGGCGCAAATCTTTGGACAATGGCTGCACTTAAAGGTGCCTTCCCCCGTGTGGACTTCTTTCTCGTGCTGTTCAACCGTTGTCCAAGAAGTGTATCTCTTTGGACAGAAGCGACACTTGTAAGGTCGCTGGTAGTAATCGGACGGTCTACCAAGCATATCCTGTGGCTCGTCGGTTGCGGGTTCAGGTTCCCGGAACTGTTGTCTGGAGCCGTGGATCTTCCGCTCATGGTTAGCGAGGGCGCCGCGTGATTTGTATCCTTGGCCACAGTATTGGCAGTGGAGTGGTTTCTTTGGTCCTTTTTTAGGTTTTGATTTCTTTTGTCGATTCCTGGGTTTGTAATCGTTTAGAAAGCCATGGGCTTCCCTTTCGTGCCTGTTAAGGGAGCTCTGTGCAGTGTACCTTTGGCTACATTCACTGCACTCATAAGGCTTATCCCCATTCATCATCTCATGAAACAACTCATGTTCTTTCAACCTTCCTAAAGATGGGAAAGCCTTGCCACATGTATCGCACTTAAACTTTGACTCTTCCTCCTCTTCGTTAACCTCCCTTTTCTTTGGCACTTTGTGGTTGAAGTTCATTTTAGCAGCCATATTAGTTTTAACTGCCACATTTGCTTTAACGGCCATGGGAATTTTCTCTTTTCCTTTCTTCTTTCCTTTCCGTTTCCATGAAAGCACAGGGATCATCTCACATGGTTCACTGTTGCTGTGTTCACACCTGATATGCCTCAGGATTAGTTTGGGAGATGTGAACATACCCTCACAGTGACTGCACTGGAACTTCTGAGCATCTGAAACAATACAAAAATAAAACCAATAATATTGATTAGCCATCCTCTGGCAACATCTGCATAAAAGCAATTCCATGTGAGCTTCACATATATGTAATTCCCTACCAAATATGCACTTGCATGATTAACGATGTTATTGTAGTAATCATGGTGTTGGCCAGAAAATGCAGTCATTTTCAGAGAATAAAAATGTTAAAGCTTACCAACACTCAATATGAATTTGCAAGTTCTCAGGTCTGACAACTTTCCTTAAATATGAGTGGCTGAGAGGCACTGTTACCATAATAACTGAAAGATAAAATAGAACTTGTCAGATAAAACGTCTGACAAATCTTAACATTTTATGTTTCCCATCATTGAAGCACAGTTAGACCATGGTCTAACATTGAACAGGACTGAAGGATACAGGATAAGGATTAGACTTTCATAAAATTACAAACTGAAAGCATTAAAGAACCAAACCCAAATGTACAGCTTACCTTTATTGAATTTCAGGTCCTTCAGTCTTGTCTCTATCCCGACATGTTTTGCATATTCTTCGCTGTAGAATACTCGCAGTTCACATCCTGGTTCAATGACCTTTGTGCTCCTGAAGAAGATTTTACCGTAGCACTGGAAGGCCTCCATGTTTTGTTCCTCCTCGTTACGGGCGCATTTTACTTTAGGCATCCACGTTTTCTGGCCATCGATATACAGGAATGAATTGAAATCTGAGAGACATACCTGAAGAGCAAATAGAATAGTCAGGGCATTATACTACAAGAAATATTGGGGCATTCCTCTCTTGAATGAGTAAAGATTACCCCTCAAAAATTGCAAATTTCTAAGAAAATTTGTCATGAACACAATCTTCTTATATGTGTAGAGGATTTTTTTCCCCTACTGATTTGATACCATCTTTCAGTGTTATATGTTTGAGCTTAGTTAATCAGGAAGAATTCTTTGCCTTGATGTAAAATTAGATTTGTGCAAAAGGTACGACTGCAATTAATAAATCAACCGAACAAGAACCCATTATCCTAAAAAAGTTGCAGTTTAATTCATTGCAAAATGCAAAATCCCTTTTCAATAAGATTATCAGTATTGATACAAAAATGGTTTTAAAAAACACATGCTAATGTAATTAGAATGTTGTTTTGCCATTTCCATAAGAAAGCAAAAACTCATATTCTTTCAATTCTTTGAAATTTAATCATGACTCTCTCTCTTACCTCCCAGGTGGTATCCCATGACCATCCCTCCTCCTCATTCAAGAGCGTTCCTGCGTACGGTCCAAACTCCACCCCCTTCATGATCACCTCCTTGGCAAGGACGCCCTCAACCTTACATTCCGCAGAGGTTTTAAAGGCAAGATTCTGCGGAAGCTCCAACACGGGCTTGGTCTTCTTGAGGTTGAGGGCGGCAAACAGCTGCGACCCCACTCTCGAGGCATTTGGAGTCGGATTAGTGGTGCCCGCTGATGAAGGGTTAGGAGTTGTTTGATGGGAGGAGGAAGGGGTACAAGTGGCTTGATGGATAGATGGGGTAGAGCTTGATTGATGCATGGATGAGGAAGTAACACTGGTAAGATGGGAAGAGGGTGGAGGAAGGCATGGTTCTCGCTGCTTGATCGCTTGTATCTGCTTTGCTGAAGTTGTTATGGTAGATGGTTGACCTAATCATAAAGAGGAAAATGTTTTAAAAATTAACAATGAGGACACATGTTAGGATCTTGTAAGTGCAAAACATGAATGGAACACTTCCTATCAAATCAATGTATCTGGTTTAAGTGAAAAGAATCTCCCAAAATGATTAAAATTTGAACCCTACAAAACTTCCATTGGATGCTTTCAAAAGATCTTGCAGAGTTTGGTGTATTACATGTATCTATTTAAAACCATATTTACACTACTATTCTCATATTTAAAAGTTAGTTCATTTCTATGAATGATTCTTTATAGAAAAAATACCATAAAACATCATCATCATAATCAACATCATCATCGTCATCATCATCACCACCATCATCATCACGGCTGTCATCACCATCATCACCACCACCATCATCATCACCACCACCATCATCATCATAATCATCAACGACAACATCAACATTATCACCACCCATCATTACTACCTCCATTATCATCATCATTAGTATCATAATAATCATCATCATCACTATCGCCACTTCAATTCCTCATAGGCTATATCGCATCTTTGGAGTACCTTGCGGATGAGATGGATTGTTCTTCGTACTCTGATCAGGAGTTGTTAGAGTTTGAATATTCCTTTCAACAGATTCAGGAGTTGTGATTGGCAAGTTGTTTCTCTCTCTTACTATGTCATGAGTTGTGATAGGTGGGCCTGGTGGGGCATAGTTTGCGGCCAGAGTCGATTTGACCCCATGACCTCGTAAGTGGACCGGGAGCTGCTGACGAGCTTGATGAATAATTCCTGCATTAGAAATCCCAGGTGCTGAATCTGAAAGAAATCAGGTTTTGAATTTTTGAAAAACATGTTAGTCCTCAAAAGTTATTAAGGAACTATGCAAAAAGCGTGTAAAAATATCACTATGTTAGAAACAGCTTATCACAGAGAATAGCCGTTTTGGGAATTTATAGTATGCAGAACACCTAAAACTTTTACGTCCACTGATGCATTTAGTAGCTGCTTGATTAAAAAGAAATCAATTTAAAGGTAATTTCTTTCAAACTGTCAACATTAGTTCTTTTTTTCTTAATCATTTTCAAGGTTGAATTCCCCTAGACCCTGGTCTATGACACCATTCTCACTACCCTCCTAAAACTAGTTTTACTGGAAACTAGTTTAGTGGAAACTAGTGTAACATGTAATGAGAACGGTCAAAGTGGTCTTGGAAGCAATCTTCCAAACCCTTCCAAACCAGTTTAGAAAACCACCTCGCGATGTAGTTTTGAAGATTGCTTTGCCTTGTTAAACTGGTTTTAGCGTAAGTGAGCACACAACCGTTCTTTGGAAAGTGATCTTTGCACATTTTGAGCACGCTACTCCACACACTGTGTGTGGAATGCTTATAAATGCTGTGGTTACAAATTTCCCGCGAAACATGTCATCCCACTGAGAGTGTTCCCATAGCAACAAGACCGCTTTATGTGAAGTGGTTTTCAAAACCACTTCACATAAAGCGGTCTTGTGATCAAATGGGAACGCTAGCAAATCAATCTTCCAAACTGGTTTCCTGAACCGGTTTCCAGTAAACCAGTTTTAGAAAGTATAATGATAATGGTACCCTAGATGCCTAGCTTACCATGATAAATTGAGCTGAGCATCGGAGCAGCGGGATGCGGTATAGTGAATGCTCTGAGAGGCTGATGATCGACAAATTCAGGCTGATGCTGCGAAGAGGTGTGGTATGGTATCGGGATGTCCATGGGAAAGTGGGCAACATGTTGCTGCTGTGGTGGAGGTGGTGGTTGCTGTTGTTGCGAAGCATGATGTCTGTTTTCTTGTTGGTCTCTGTCCGGAAGGTAAAAACCGGGCGGGTAGTTGCCCTCCATTGTTTGACGTGATCTGTGATACATGACGTATGGTGTAGCATACAACATAAGAGAACAAAAAAAGAAAATGACATGTTTTGTTACAAAAGTCAATTTGCTGAAATACATGTACTGAGACACTAAATGAGGCATGTCTAGCAGTACCCCATGGCTAAGAAAAAACTCTCCTCATCGCAGTGCCAGCAGGGACCAAACAACTGTTTGGATTACATATTTTTTCGCCCTGGGCACTCATTCTTGATTAAAGAAAATTAAATTCCCTACTCATTCTTGGTCACAAATCAGAAATCTGACTTTAATAGGAAAGTCATTATTTCTGAAAATTTCAACAATGAGTAAATGATTTCATGTTGACATTCTTATTCTCGAGTCTTGACTCTCGAGATCTAGATAAAGACATTATTTTTGTGAATTTGACGCCAGATGACATACATGTAGACATAGTGAGCACCAGAATCAAAGTTTGATTGTATGATTATTATTATTGATGGGGTGGAAACAAAGAGGAGTGAGAAATTAAAGTTCAGAATTAAAAGCTAATGTTGCAAATCTTATGAAAGAAAAATAAGAAAAATACATTATTTTTTAAAATAAAGTGAACATGAAAAAGGAGGGAAAATTTGAAAATCAAAATAGTATATTGGTAAGATAAAATGTACAATATATATCATCATGTTAGCTCCAATTACCATTTTTTAAAACATTTTTGTTGTTGTTCACAACTTCACATGTGTAGTGTTTCAAAACAATGTAGGCTATAGTGAGATTCGGTAGGAAATCAAATTCAATCCAATTTGTAATCTTGAGTGAAAGATTTCAAGAATGACATGACATAGAGAAGGAAAATAAAGATAAAAACAACGATTGAAAATGAAGGATGTGAACAGGGATGAATCTAAATAGAGAAGGACTCAATAGTGGGGAAACATAGAGAAGACTGCATATAAAGGTGGTTCCTGAACCACAAGTCTCACCTGATTTTATAGCAATCAATAAAATATGCAATATGATCTTTTGTCCCCTAGAAGACCTTTGATTCCATCATCCTCATGAACACACATGTGGTATTACCAAAGGATCATTTGTACCAAGTGTTAACAGAATTGATGCAGAAATAAAGAAATGAGAGCAAGTTTAACAAAAACTTGACCTTTTGACCCCTAGGCCTAGATGACCTTTGACCCCATCATCCTCAACAACACACATGTACATGTAGTATAACCCAAGGATCATATGAACCAAGTATGAAGATAATTCATGCAGAAATATAGAAATGAGAGCAAAGTGAACAAAAATAAAATGTTTGTAAATGTCCAGACCAACAGACTAACAAAACAGCCTAAACAGACAGACTAACGAGAAAAGTGATCACTCGGGCCCATATTCTGAACTCGTGTTTAAAGTTGTAGTTTAACTACGTAAAGAGCCTATTGGGGGCACAAATCCCTAACAGTACATATATATATATTAACTCACATGACACCCAAATTGTTCATAATTGTCTGGGAATGATAATTGAAGTATTTTTCTTCATTATGAAAGCAACAGGAAACAAAATAGTAAACGTAAGAGAAAAACAATATAAACAGAATCTTTACATTTTTGGCTCCCCATAATTTTAGCATAGAGTTTAATAGACCGTGGTCTAAGTTAAACCTGACTTCAGAATACGGGCCTAGGTCTCTGCCGAACTCCGTTCAGGCGAGAGAAAAAAGAGAGAAAATAGAGATACATGTAGACACATTTACAAGCTGATCATAAATTTGTAGTAGAATGAATGCACTGTAACTATGCACCAAATGAACAGAAAGGGAACAGCTTAAATGTAGAATATAAAAGGTTACACCAAAGTGTATAACAGAGGAATAACAAAGATATGGGGGGAAAGAGAGATGGGTAAACTGTGACACTAACACAATATAAATTGTTAAAGTATGGTATAAATTTATTTTAAAAATCTGATGTGCAAGAAACAATACATGTGTAAGAATCAATGGAGAGAAAAAAATAGTTGAAGGCACAAGGAGATTTCCTAATGACATCCAGATTCTACTTCTACTTTTTTCTCTTCACTTTGGCTTTTTTCCCGTTTTCCAAATTCCATTTTTTTCTTGACTTGATCCAGTTGGTTGCAGCTCAGCTTGGTACATTACTTCCCTTCAAGTTGAATTTCATCAACAAGACAATCATAGCCATACACAAAAAGGGGAAGAGGTGGCTGCCCCCCCCCCCAAAAAAAAAAAATGTAAACACACTTTTTTAACTGGAAATTTTCATAAAATTCACCAAAAGTGTGGATGAAATGCTCTCTTGAAGTTCAATTTTACTTTAGAAAATGCAAAATAGTCCAATCCAATGACAGACTCGGATCAGTCACTTCACTAGTACAATGCCCGATTTCGAGTTTCTTCAAAAAGTATCTTTATTATACCCAAGTTAGATCTCCATGTACATCTAGAATTTCGGAAAGACTTCCATAGTCCCCTCCACAAATAAAAAAAAAATTCTCCCAAACCCCCTTCTTTCAATCTCTTTTTCTTCTTACTTCCAGTTGGAACTTGGATTCGAACCTCTCACTGCAGAACGAGGCATCTCCAGTCTGTCGCCTTACTCACTGAGCTAGCAGGAATTGTTGAAAGCCATGAGTTTCATAATGGTTATCTTCTTCTGTCTTGTGTTGAGTTGGCAACCAGTCAGAAAATGACTATTTTTGCCACTGCTTTGATTTGGAGCCTTCTTTGTGAGGATGGAAACTTCCTTCCCTTCATCCTTTTTTTTCTGTTTTACTTTCTTTTTTTTTCCTTCTCAATTTTTTTTCATTTTTTTTCCACCTCTTTTCTTTTTTCTATTTTTTCTGTTTTCTTTTCTCTCAACCGATATTACAACTAGTCTACTCTCCAAGAGTATTGGGTATATATTTTCCCACTGGCGTAAATCCGTGTTGATGGGTGGGGGGGATGACTGAAATATTTTGGCATTTTTTTGCAATCCTGTTTTTAGATATGCAAGGAATTGTCATTGATATGTCCACAGTCCACAGTGGCGTACCGTGGGTCACGGCATTGGGGAGGGGGGCACCAGCGAAATGTTTGAATCACTGAGTGATCGAGCGCGCTCAGTTGCCAGTTATACTGACCTACTAGGGACATTTTCTGGACAATGTCATTAAACGGATATGCATCTCACTGATCAAATAATGCGAGCGCAAAGCGCGAGCCGAATTTTTGTTATATT
This sequence comes from Lytechinus pictus, assembly GCF_037042905.1. NCBI lineage: Eukaryota > Metazoa > Echinodermata > Echinoidea > Temnopleuroida > Toxopneustidae > Lytechinus > Lytechinus pictus. Next base: position 7,563,198 of record NC_087252.1, read on the forward strand.
CACACCTAAAAAGATACATTATAATCAAATTTGTGTAATCATGACAGGTACCTGTCTCGCTAAACAATACGAGCGCGAAGCGCGAGCTGAAGTTTTCGTATATTTTGACCCCAAACAGCGAGATTTTGAGGAATATATTTTAGGAATCCATTAAGAGTATGCATATCTCACCATAGTCATCTAATGCGAGTGCCAAGCGCTTGCTGGTTTATAAGAATTACATCTGAACACATGAAACAATTTTTGTAGTCATTGCAATCATGATTTTCATACGCATCTCACTAATCAAATATTGCGAGCGCGAAGCGCGAGCTGAAAACTTAGATAATTCAGACCTGAAGTGGGGCATTCTAAGGTTTCTTTGTAAGAATTAACTAGGACCATACGTATTTCAATATCCAAATGATGCGAGCGCGAAGTGCGAGCTGAAAATTTTTGATATTCAAATCAGAAGAAGGGACATTTTAAGGACTGATTTTAGGAATTCATGAAGAGCAGACATATCTCACCAATCCACTAATGCGAACGTAATCACGGACAGGAAATGTTTCATATATACGAAGACCTTAACATGGGGCAATCACTTTTTGAGTCATGAAAAAGAAGCATATGTCACTACATAAAACAATGATAACTCAAGTGCTAGGAAATATATTTGGTTTATATTGACTTGAAAACGGGATGTTTCAGTACAACAGGATTATATATCTCGTTAACAGACAATGCAAGCACCAGGAACAATGAATACGTAGGCCCTGGGCAAATTATGTTTCATGAAGTTATGATAAAAATGTTTCTTATGTAATGCAACATAACATAATTACAATATAACATTATAATGAATAATATTTTCTTCTTTCCCACTATACGCTTTTCTTCCTTTCTCCCTCTTTTCTCCTTTCCCCCCTTTTTTTTTTGGTCAGCCGATGGGGGGGGGGGGGGGGGCCCGTAGTTACGCCACTGTATGTCCATATGGCAAATATATACCCCTCTAATATTATTATCTTTTTTACCCCATGATGGTTTAATGGTTTAATTAGAGATTACATTAAAAAAGAATTGACATTCCAACTTAATCCCTTCCCAAAGACCCCAACATTGATGAATTAGAAGAAACGGGAGTTTCTCTTCAATGTTATAATAAGGACATAAGTATTTCGTTTGGAAATGGTGAACTGGCTCTTTATTTGCATTTTATGATTCAATTATATTGTTTTATTTGTTAAGCGGTATTTCAGGAAGAATCTTTACCAATAAAACAATTATCTCTTGTGATTTTTTTTCATTTCTTTCGTAAAAAGTGGGGGGGGGGATGTTTGTACAGGCCATCCCCCCCTCCTCGAAAAGTGGGGGGGATATATCCCCCCCATCCCCCCCGGGATTTACGCCAGTGTATTTTCCTGATTAAATAAACCGATGCCATTTGGAGTTACACATACTCGAGATTTTGACAGAATAAAGCCATGTTTTGGTATGTAGGCCTATTCAACTTTTCCTTCCTAAATCTCTTAATTCTTGATAAACATTCATTTTAGTTCATTATTTTTCTACAAAATTGAACACAAACTTTTTTAGTTAACAATAAAACACTTGTCACTTTCACTTTCAGTTTCACTTTTGCTCAGACTGTCTCAATTTTAATCTCATTTACGTCTTGTCTATTTTCCAACCGCTGACCCGGCCTACCCTAGGGCCTAGGCCTAGCCTGGCTAGGCCCCAGCCCCCCCCCCCCCCCCCCCTTTCCCGGAAAAATTCTTGAGTTTCGGCAATTTGCATGATTCAGGGATGACCCCACACATATTTACTGCCCACCATCTGATCATGCAGGCTCGGCTTACCACTCCCAATTCCAAAACGAGGCCGTGGCCTATCAGTGAATCACTGCATTGTGTGTGCCAAGACAGTGCAGTAGATGACGGTGCCAGTGCTGCTAGCCCATTCACACTACACACAACGAACTGTGTTGTAGCAGGATTGCGCATGTACCCGTGTATTGTGTACGTGTGTGAAGGGCGAATTACGTGCAATCGCAATGCATTTAGCAGGGATGCCTGGATAGTAAAAATGAAAATTTTAGCAATAACAACATCAGAAAATGCATTAAAACTCAAATGAAATATAAATGCATACCAGTAGTAAAGTCTTCGTTCTTATGCAAAGTTATTTTGTGACAAATCCCACTGAAAATCCTCTCGAAAGAAAGAGATATTTGACGTTCGTTTTTGTGACAAATTTCCTCAAAAATACTTTTCGTCGAATTGGCCCCGACATAATCGCTTGCGTTTGGTGGTGTCTTTCATGTGTAAAATGGAAATGAATAACGCTTGCTGAGAGCGGGGACATGAGAGGGGCCTAGCCTGCTGGGAGTATTATTCTAGTGAAAACGTTCTTATCGCCGTTCTTCATGTCTTATCTTTTCTCATTGAGATTGGAAGAGTTAAATCATTGCAAATTGGTATTCTAAAAATCTTCTGTAAGACTACCCCTTTCTCGTCTTTAACACGTCCCGAAACACGTCCGTTTTTCATTTTTAGACTGCTATTACCAATCAAAATACGTTTTATTTTCCAGGATATGAAGAGAGAGAAAAGTTTAATATATATCCGCTTTTCATATTCATGTTTACAGATATTAGTCAATGGAATCATATATCACGTTTTGGTTTCTTCTTATTTTTTATTATCATTCACTTTTTTTAAGTCTTGCTGTTTACCATACACCAAGTTTTTATGTAAAATGTATAATCAGCCCTGTGCATGGGAATCGGAATTGTCGGATGCACGTCCGAGCGGTCCGACAACTTGTTTCATCCGAGTACAGGGCCATATGGGTTAACAGCATAGGCGGCGGAAGCGGGGGGGGGGGGACGTGTCTTAGGTGGGGGACGGTCCCCCCTAAATCTTTTGTTGATAACCTTTTTTTTTTTTTTTTTGCTTGTCAATTTTTTTTCCTGCGTCCCCCCTAAAATTTTAGGTTGATAACCTTTTTTTTTTTTTTGCTTGTCAACAAAATTTTGTGGTCCCCCCTAAAAATTTTCGCTTCCGCCGCCAATGGTTAACAGTGCTTCTCAGCCAATCAGAATCAAGGAAAGTTATCATATCTGACAACATATCGGACAATTAAATTTAATGTTGATGCATGAAACCGTCACGCTCCCGTGGTAATTGGCCTCGCCAGACGTTCCCGCTCTAAAAAAGGCATACTGGGGCTGGGGATCAAGAATGGGGAGATATGGCACTTTTTAATCATCGGGAAAGAATCCTTGTAACTTTTAATTTTTGTCAAACTAGGTTAAAATCACGAAAATCTAGATACTTATTTGGTGATACCCTAGCTATATCATTATGCTTTGTCGTGTAGATCATTTTTGAAAAGGTTCATGGCCTACACCCCAGAGTTAATGGTATTACTTAAAGAACAAGTCCACCGGCCCAACAAAAAGTTGATTTTAATAAAAAGAGAAAAATCCAACAAGCATAACACAAAAAATTTCATCAAAATCGGATCTAAATAAGAAAGTTATGACATTTTAAAGTTCCGCTTTAATTTAATTTACAAAACAGTTATATGCACATGCTGGTCGGTATGCAAATGAGGAGAATGATAACGTCATCCACTCACTATTTCTTATGATATATGAAATATTCTAATTTTCTCCACATTGTCAAGTAAAAAAAACATTAATTCCTTCCTGAAAATATGGAATTAGCATTGTTTAATATACTATATGGTTCAGTCAAGTTGGCCCTAATTCTTGTCAAATCTGAAAAAAATGAAATATTGTATAATTCAAACAATAAAAAAAACAAAAGAAAGTGAGGGACATCATCGATTGTCTCATTTGCATGTCACTGCTATGCACATATCACTGTTTTGTGAAAAATTAGCGAAACTTTAAAATGTCATAACTTTCTTATTTTACATCAGAGTTTGATGAAATTTTCAGCGTTATGCTATAGTTTGGTTTATTTATTCAAATCATTTTTTTCTGGGGTGGACTTGACCTTTAAACGTACTGTGAAGACATGGGACAGCATGGGAAGAAATGTGTCACATCTCCCCTATTTATTTGTATCTCCTAAAAAAGAAGAAGTAGAGGTGTGTAATAAGGCCCTACCCCTGGATGGTTGGATACCCTATCCTGTTGTTCTTTCCTACCTCTCTCTCTCAGTCCCGGTCTCAGTCCATTCACCTCCATCTCCTATACCGGCACCCTATATCTCCTTCTCGATCTCCTACCCCCTCGTGTCATTTTCATCCCCTTTCTCTAGTCTCTTTAGGACTGACTTTAATACTTTACATTTTCATCGGGGGCGGGAGTTTATAGGGGCGAGACGCATGAAGTCTTTTTTATCCATTGAATGATAGTTTACACCACTCAGAGCTATTTTTATACTCTTAATAATTTCTTCTCTTTTTCTCATAGGGAGGCAAAGGCAGATGTTGCCTCGGGGTTCCGTTTCATAAAGACTTGTTATATTAACATACAAATGTACCATTTCTATATTAACAAGTTTACTACTAGTATGAGCGAATCAAACTGATAAATTTCAGTAAACTGTTATTGGAAATTTTTAACTGCAAAAAGCGCTTTCTCCCACCCCTACCACTCCCCTCTCTTTGCTTCCCTTTTTATTTATACCCCAATGCCCCTCCCCCCTCTTTCTTTATTCGTCATATCTCCTGTGGTCCATTTTTATATATATCTTGGTCCTTTTCTCTTATGTCTCTCTCTCTCTCTCTCTCTCCCCCAACCCTCTGTCTGTCTTCCACCCCCCTCTCTCTCTCTCTCTATAACCTCCCAAGTTCTTCTTTTCTCTCTCATCACTGCTCTGTTTCCCCTTTAAGCCCATACTATCATTAAATGCACTTTCTGAAACATAATTTATCATTGCTTTATTTCATGTTTATACAAACCATGATGTGCACAAATATCTTAAACCACATACCAGTACAATGACTATCAGTTTGCACAATAATTAAATTAAAAATCTAATAATTTTTACATCTAATAATGAATATGACAAAACTAATACATGTGTACTACATAGACATTGAATTCATTTGTGACAGCTGTAGGTTTTACGTCAATACAAATGCACATGTACATTTTTTTTCAAATATATATTTCATATTTCAAAATACATAGAAACTCAATTTTAATGTCAAACACATAGTTTAAAACCTCTATCAGTGTTATGTGATGTAGACTATCTTCATAAATTCCTATCAATATCAATATTTGAAAATCATGATGCTTAGCATGAATTACAATTTCTCCCTTTTTTAATGAGGCTGGCATCAATCAGTGATCATTTTGTTCCTTAGCAACATATTCCTGGTATGAAGCCTACTTTTACAAATTTTTCTTGTCCTATCTATTGGGTATATTTTGAGACTATATTATCAACAAGTTGTAAAGTGCATCCCAGAAAAAAGGAAACCAGGATTCCCATCTTTTTTTTATTCAGAGGCATAATTATGAAATATGATATCTAATTTACATAATCATATCATTCAATTATTTCTCTTTATTTTGATACCTAAGATGTGATGAACACCTCACGCATTAATGAGCAAATAAACGAGGTGGAAATGTTAATGTCAAAACCAGGATGCGCAAAAAAATTTGACAAGATTGGTTTGTGAAACGACGATTGGCTCATTAGCATTTCTTTTGTATTCTTTAAGATTCTCTCACTGATCCCTGAAATGAGAACAGATTCAGATTCACGAGTTAGTTTCTGCGCAAATCGTTTCTGATATGCCTCACTATTTATTATTTGTAATCTGCCATGCGTGAACGATTTGCTAAGCTGTTGGTTTCAAATTAGAGATGAGATTCCACTCTTGCCACGAGTATCAAACTTAAAGTAAAAAACATATTCAATAATATATTTCTGAACATGGTTTCCTTTTTTGTGGGACGTACTGTAATATTAGTCAGTACTGTATGTGGATGTTTTCACAGTAGTCAAATTGGCAATTTACCCCTACATGTAATATCCATACTTGTTTTAACACAATATATTCAGAATTTAGAAATAAGTTGTGCTATATAAATTCTATATATATCATAATTCAAAACCATTTTATATAACTCTTCTCTTAACCTATTGGAGACAGAGTCTCCATATATAGACTTCAACAAATTTGATTTGATTGTATGTTACCAGATTTCGTTTGATATCAGAGCAAGTTAATAATCATTAGATAATCCCAAGATTTAAATAATTGAATTCCACTCATTACATGAAATATAATACAGTGAGATATAAATATTAAATATATCAGCATTATACAAACAAGAAAATACATACATGTAGATGCAAAATGCTCAATAAATGGAAATGGAAAATACAAAAAAAATACACAGATGTAAAAAAAAAGTAAATAAATAAGAAATCTATCTTTTGTATTTGTTGTTCATTTATCTATCATGATTATCATTCTATCATGACTATCATTCTATCATGATTATCATTCTAAAGTATTCTAATCAACACTAATTTTACTGTTGTCATGATCATCAGTTGTCTCTACTAGAATTGACACTATTATCATGCTATCAGCAAGAGCAGTATCCTTCATCATCATCGTCATAGGTCGACATATATTGTTACCATTGTCGTTGACATCATCAATCAATAACATCATTACAGACGATGGAATCTATCAATTATGTCATAATTATTTTCATGATTATCATTTAATATATCAATCACCATGAACTTCATCATCATCATCAACATAATAAGTAGTAAATAAGCTTTACAGATCAGACCAGAATCACTTCCACAAGCATGCACATAAACATAAATCTAGTACAGTAGACTGAATACGTCAATATTCCGTAAGTCGAATAATCGCCTAACTTATTATTTCAGATCTGGGCCCCGTCTGACAAGAGTTGCGATTGATCTAATCAACCATAACTACGGAAAGCCAGCAATACCGACAGCAGTCCATGTTTGCTTGAAATATTTTCTAGATATGGGGTAAATTCATACATTAATTGATTTCTTGAAAATTCAGTGTTTCTCTTTGCTGAAAAAGGACATTGTGCCAATTTTTTTTTTTATAGAAAAAATAATGACATCAATGGATTTCCATATACCGGTACTAAGGTTGATCAAATCAATCGTTACTCTTGCAGAGTTAGCTGTACTCATCCTTCAATCTTACATGTTAACAGTATGGAAGAGAACCCAAGTAAAAAGGACTAATTTTTTTCCTCCCGATTTTCACACTAGTGACAATATCCAGTCACACGAAATGGGTATTACATACGGATAAAAGAAAAAAAAAGAAAACATGCTAAAGCAGCTTTTTGTACGCAATTGAGCTTTCTTGCAATATGAATTGCTAACATTGCATTTTGGAAATTTTGCAAATTATTGTGCTCTACGACAAAAAATACCAGATGCTTAGTTTCAGATAAACTACAAATTTGAATTCATTACCGTATAAAATAAAAATTATCACATAAATGATACATGTTGTGTAAAATTGAAAGCTATGATTTAAATAACGAGGATGAAGGCGACAGATCAAATACCTTGATATAAAGTAGCCATTTTCCTCCTGTTTTAGTATGACCGTAGGAAACCCATCAAAAGTATGAAATGGGAAGAAAATTTAGAATACAATTTTTTTCAGTATTTATATTTTTCTGCCATATTCATTAATTCAAACAGATATTTCAAAGGGCCTTTTCTAAAAAATAAAAAAAAAAGAGTATCAAATATCAACTACCACTGGTAAAGTCATTTTTATTACAAAATCATCCACATATACATACAGACACTACACATTTGGGAGATTTAAATATCAGAAGAAAATATTACAAAAATTACAGACTTGCCAAGAAAGGGCTCTCTATGCGACTTAATTAAAGAATTCAATTCAATTAATTCTCATGATTGAATCATTACAAGAACTACATGCACGGCTGTTGCTGCATATGTACTGGTATCTGGGGTTGGTCCTCCCCTTCTAAGCGATGCTTAGCCATGTGATGATTGTATTGATGATTCAAGGCAAAGCTTTTACCACAGATTCCACAGGAGAAGGGTTTGACCTTAATATGCATGGCTTGCTTGTGCGCAGCAAGCGAAGTGCTTGACGTGAAACCCTTCCCACAATCCAGGCAAACATACTGCCTGATACCCTTGTGGCGCCTTTCATGGACCTTCCAGTCACACTTGTCGGCAAAGCCTTTGTCACAGAAGGTGCAGATGAAGCGCTTCGGGCGCTCACTGTGTATGCGTCTCTTGTGCTTAAGAGCCAACTTCCTAGTTCTGAATCCCCGGTCGCAGACGTCACATTTGAACGGTTTGAGCCCTGTGTGTTCTCCTCGATGGTTGTTGAGGGCGCTCTCTGAAGCAAAACTTTTCGGACATTCTGAGCATGGATACATGTTCACATATTTATGCAGCACAAGGTGGTCTTTGAGACGACTGACGGTGCTAAATACCTTAGTACAATAGCTACATTTGAAATCTCCCTCCCCTTTGTGGACTTCCCTTTCATGGCGCTCAGCTACCGATTTCGAAGTGTATCTGTTTGAGCAGAAGCGACATTTATAAGGACGTTGGTAATAATCAGTAGGTCTACCAAGCATATCCTTAGGCTCATCAGCTGTTGGTTCCGAGGGTTGAATGCCAGGGGGTTTCCGGCTCTTTCTTGAACGGGCATCAGTCGTTCCAGCTGGATTGGGCTCTGCTGCACCTGATGATTTAAATGCTTGGTGTGTTTGCTCATGTTTAACACAATCTTTCTTGCTTGGGAACCTTTCCCAGCAGTATTCACAGCGATGCCCATGAGCCCTCCTCTCGTGGCGATTAAGCGAACGCACGCATTTGTAAACTTTATTACATTCACTGCATCCAAACATTTTATTTGCATGCTCTTTGAAAGGGTCTGTAGGATCTTTCTCAATTTCTGTAGATGCCTCCTTTTTCTCGTGGAATAACTCATGAGCCTTTAGTCTTCCGAAAGAAGGGAAGGTCTTCTGACAAGTTTCACACTTGAATTCTGAATCGTCCTGATCATTGACTTTCAGCTGACTTCCTAGTTGCTGTTTGGAACCGACTTCAATCGCCACAAATTTCCTTTTCTTCTTTTTCTTCCAAGTAACCACTGGGACCATCTCTTCCGGTTTGCCATGGTTGTGTTCACATCTGATATGTCTCAGGGTTAATTTGGGGGATGTGAACATGTCCTCACACAGGCTACATTGGAACTTTTGCGAATCTGAAAATTGAAAAACATACATTTTAACATTCTCTAGAGAATTCTTATTTGTCATTATTTTGGTGTCCAGCAAGGCTCGGTACTAGGTACACACATGTTCCATGAAATACCACATTACTACATGTGGACCAGTTCAAGAAACTTTCGGATAAACTTTGACTTAGTGGCCAACAATGACATCTCGGGAACCAGGTTAGGAAATAATTTTCATTTTTAGGGGCTATCTTTCTCTTCCACATAGGGGCACTTGTAGAATTTCAGGGGGCTATTTTTTTTTTCATTTGAAGGGCTTCTTTTTAGGAGTAAAAAGCAATTGTGCAGTAAAAGTTATTATCATTATTCTGCCATGATTAAAATATTGATTTTCGAAATGATCTTGATTTTTTTTTCTGTAACAGATCTTGGGGCGACTCTAGAAAGAATGGTCGCCCCAAAGCATGCATTTTGGGGGAATTTTAGGGGGTGATTTAGGCTGTCATGAGGGGGATATTGCCCAACGCCCTCATGTATTTTCTGTCGGGAAGAAAATTTTGCTGCACATTGTAACTGTAAGGAAAAGGCGCGATATCAAATACTCATTGCATTGGATTGGATCACTAATTCCCTATATTCATTACCATACAAGTCAAATGAACCTTCAGTGGTGCTAGAAAGTTAGTGAACCTCACCACAAAATACACTCCGTCATGCTGAGTGGTGAATCAAACAACACCAATGCAATGTCCAGCGATCCCAAAGAAACAATCCTTATTGAATGTAATATTTTATTACCTGACTTCACAACCAAATATCTATAACATGACAGAAATTTAAGTCTTTAAAATAAGTTCATTTTCAGGTGGGGTTCACTAGCTTTTTAGTGCCACTGTATGTATAAAATTCAAGCATAGTAAGCGTAGTAAGTGTCCAATTCTCGGTACCCCAAATAGCGATTTCGCCGAGATCCGGGAAAATCCCTGTAACGTGCATTGCATTATGGGATAGCTTTTTCGGTATTACAACTTCCTGTTCGGAAGTCCAACGCACTGTTTTGCCATTTAGATCAACAGTGCCGTCATGCACAACAACACAACGTAGCTTTCGCTCGGAAAGTTCGTGATCACAACCCTCTCTTTCACTAACAGTTTTACAGCCTTTTCTGCTAAAGTCACTAATTCTGCCTGACGCTTTCCATTGCACGGTATTCATCTGTCAGTTAAGATTTTTTTAAGTTCCGAAACTGATTTTTATCCATTTTGTGGTCGACGAAAAATTGAACGAAATGAATGCTGAATATATTTAGTGTCTAGTTGAATACGATCGTGATGTCAGGCCGGTCGCTAAATGCAAAATTTTAAGATATTCATTATTTGTTTGATTTTTTTATAACCAAATAAAAACATGAATAAAAATTATTCTCACGTGAAATATATTTTTAATTTTTATTTATAATTCAAATGGAATCAAAACTGACCAAATGTAAAACAAAGTATTATACTCTGTACATATTACGCTGATTGGCATCGATTTCAGCGTGGTGGAAAACTCAGTATCGCGAACCTCGCGCGAGCATGACTCTAAACCGGAAGTGGTGATGACGACCCGACGGAGTGAAAATTATCTCGTCTCGCGCATTATGAGATTTTTGTTCCTATTCGGGGTAGCGAGAATTACCTTCATGAAACTTCAGATCTTCCAGTGCCATCTCGATACCAACACACTTCCCATAATCCTTGCTATAGTACACTCTCAGTTCACTTCCTGGGTCGATGACCTTTGTGGTTCTGAAGTAGATATCGCCGCAGTACTGATACGCCTCTATGTTTTGCTCCTCATCGCTGTGTGCAAACCTCAGATGAGACATCCAAGTCTTCCGCCCATCGATGTAGAAGAAAACTTTCCCTGTAATACAAAGCTATAATTGAAACAAAAATTATGAGGGTGTTGCAATAAAGTTATTTGTCATTGATTACAAATAATAGTTACAATTACAATTTTACAAGTAATAGATAATTGTCATTTTCTGATTCAAGAAGCAGTTTAGCATAAAATCACAAGATTTACTTGTGTGATTTACTCGGGACATAAAATTGACATACTATCCTTATCTTTAATAGATTGCAATGCACCTCCTTTAAGAGTTTTGTTACCGAATAGATCAAAATTGATAGATTGTCTTTCAAGAAAATTACCCGGATACAACATGATTCAAACTACTTCTTGTATACCCAGGTTATTAAAGTATTTCTTCACTGACGCCCATATTTGAAGCGATAGCACTGTCAACAGAAGAGATCGTGGTGGGGGGGTTGGGGGGTCTGGGAGCTCCGCATTACCCCTGTCTGTCAAAACTACCATAATAGTCCATCCTAGTGAGGGATAAGGTTACTGTATGCATCCAGTCCGCTGAGTATGCACAAAAACAAATGCTTACCTCCCACGTTGTTTCTCTGGCAAAACCCTGTTCCTCGTTCATCAAGATTCCTACGTAGGGTCCAAACTCTGTACCCTTCTCTATCATTTCCTTGGCGACCACTCCATCCACTTTGTCCTGTAATGGCGCCCTTAGCTCGAGGGATGGCAGTAGATCTGTTACGGAGCTGATCTTTTTCAGATTGAGAGCTGCAAGCAGCTGTGGTTCCTCGGTAGAACTACTTGGAGATTGTGGTGATGGCCTGGCCTCCTCCTCTTTATCTCCTCTGGACTGCACTTGTTTAGAGCTAGATGCAGTATCTGGTTCGGATATATGAAAGTAATGGAAAACATGGAAATATTCATTGTGGGCTTTATCAGATTGATTTTTATGTTTTGGAAGAATAACATGGAATGTTGGTCAAACGCATGATTGTTCAACTGCTCTCAAACTAAAAAAATACAGCAAATAAGAGGCAGCACACAGATATTGCTGGGTTGACAATTTGGGTCCAGTCCCATGCATGAAAATCTGTGTGCAATGAATGTGATCTTTGGAAGAATCAAATGAATTTGTTATAATTTTAGGAAAAGTGGCGGCAAAATTTTGTAGATTACATTCTTTATAACATAAAAAAACATGGAGGCAATTTCCATTGGGAATGTCCGTTCAGAGTCCACCCCCCCCCCCACCACAGTCAGAGAGATGCTGGAAATAGTCTAGTACAGTAACGGTTAATCCAATCGAGACTGAGCTCGCATAAAAGCAAGCTGGAGTCGAAAACATGTGTTACAGTGAAATCATTTAGTCTCCAACGGGTTAAGACAAGTGTTGGGTATCACCATTACACTCACACAGATAAACACCAGGGGAGCGTTTCATGAAAGGACTTGTCAGACGTTTTATCCGACAAGTCCCATTTTATCCGACAGTTACCATAGTAACAGCCAATCAAAATCCAGAAAAGTTGTCAGATCTGACATTTTGTCGGACAAAAATGTTGATGAAACGCCCCCCTGGTATCTATCAAAACCTGACCAAAAATCAGATTGCCTGATATAGCAAGCCTATCTCTCTATCAACACAACTCACCATGGTCCTGAGATGTAGCGCCCTCTAGTGGCTGTTTACGTGTAGGCACAAGTCGAATATGCTTCTCTTCAGCCGTTCCGCGAATCTTGGTGATCATAGTCACGTCCGAACTACTGCTGGTAACTGACCCACTAGTTGTAGTAGCTGGAATGCTGTTTGCTGGAGATAATAAGGTTCAAGAATTTTGTGGATGATGTATGGAAATGAGAATCAAGGATGCAACCTAAAATTGAAAATTATACGCAAATCCACACACAAGAATTGTGTTTTCTATGGCTGAAAATAAGTCAGAACTCTTAATTCAGTCTAAAATGTGGTATAACTGCAAAAAGTGAAAACAAAAAGTTCCTCACCGAGTCCCCATTGTCCCTTTCTGAAATCAGGGACAAATTCATTATTATGACAGGTTTAAATAACAAGAGGGTTGTAAACCTCTTATCTGATGTGGTGGAGAGCTCATCTGTAATCAGCATCAAATCAAACTTGTTGAAATTTGGGAACTCATGAAAAGAGACATTTGACCTAGATGAAAGTTTCACTTGTCCATGTTCAAATGCTGTACAATGCCATTAAAACAGGGTTTCAGAACCCTTCATGAGAAGTCAACAAGAGGCTAATAAGATTGTAACTATAATAATAATAATAATAATAATAATCATAATGATAATGATAATCATAATGATAATGATAATAATCATAACATGCATCATTCTTAGTGCTTAACACAATGTGTCTAATTACTGCATACTATTACTTTACTAATAATATTGCATACTATTACTTTAAATGCCTACATCTAAGGTATTATCCAAGGTATGAATTTATCTTAACCTTTACCTGTAGTAGGTGGAATGTTGCTCTCTAATGACTCGTGAGTTGCAGTCAGTGGAATGGCGGTATCCGGAGAAATGTCACGATTAGTGGAGGCTGATCCGAGCGTGGTGGTTGGTAAGTTGGTCGTTTCCGCAACTGGTTCTCGAGTTGTGACTGCCATACTACTTCTCTCTACGACCGGTTCTTGGGCTGTGAGAGGTGGCGTAAAATTCCCTTGAAGACCGGGATACTTGACCCCATGTCCTCCGTATGCGATTGGTCGTTGAGGAAGGGTGTGATGCAAATGGTTTGCCGATGAGTGCCCAGAATCTATTATAGAGGAAATCAAACAAAAATACTCAAGTGAAGTTAAAGAAAAAAAAAAGAATTTTACTTTTTTGGGAAGACTAGAATATTTTTTATTTAAAAAAAATGTTCTTTTAATATTTTAATGAGAATCCTAAACAGAGTTGATGGACCAAACTCAAGCAGTTTGGGGTTTTAGTTTAAGATGATCCAAATCAAATGCATAAATTAGAATACAAAGTCAAGAAAATTACTCCTTGATATAACTTTGAGAGTATCTTAATATGCTATGTAGATTTTGTTTATTCAAATTATTTCTAGTTTTATCACAAACACATTGTCTTTTAACTTCATTATTATGCATAAATGGACAGACCAAGAATTTCACAGAAGGGAAATCAAAATCCTCTTAAAAGTTTCAACCTCAACCAGGAAGTACTAAAAAGCAATCAAGCATAAAAACAATAATTAGTTTAAAAGTGCAAATAATAATTACTTCTTGTAAAGCACTTTTTCAAGTTCCACATGGGGGGGGGGGGTGATTGTTTTTAAATAGAAAACAGTGGCCTAATAGATATTTTAGGATATAAGGGTAGAGGGAGAGGGTACATGTACACGCCCACAGCACTCCACCCCATCCCCATTTAAAAAATATATATATTCATAAAACCTTGTATCTCAAAATCTAAATATTTTTATGACAGCTCAGAATAAGCTAGCTTTTAGAGTTATGACATGGGTAACAACCTTCTTTTACCTTGAAAGAGTTCTTCACATGTAGGGATCAGGAGACTGTTTTCAGACAATATGAGACTGCCACCATTGCTTTATTTTCAAAATACAGCGTTTTCTATAAAGCTGCCCTCAAAATTTTCAAATTTTGAGATACAAGGTTTCATCAGCCCAGTGATGATATGAGATCTTACCATGATAGACTGGTGTGAACATCTGTGTGACTGTCCCTGGGTGCGGCAAGGGGAATACCCTGGTTGGCTGGTCCTCCATATAATCAGCCTGGTGTTGTGACGGTGTGTGGTATGGTATTGGCAAATCAAAAGGATAGTGGGCAACATGTTGCTGTTGCGACGGCTGTTGTGGTTGCTGTTGCGGTGGCTGCTGTTGCCTGTTTTCTTGTTGCTCCCTCTCAGGAAGGTAAAAACCGGGTGGGTAGTTGCCTTCCATGGCTATTACTAAGTGTACATGTAGAGCGCAAGACCTGAAAATGCAAAATAATGGGGGGAAAATTAGAGCCTACATAATCATAGTGGAAAATACTTTGGGTACTTACTACATGTACATGTACCTATTACCAGGTGGGTGTTTCATAAAGCTCTTCGTAACTTAAGAGCGACTTTAAGAACGACTGGTGATCCTTTCTTGTGGTAAACGGTAGATTCATTGGCAATGGTTTAGCGCGTAAGAAAGGATCACCAATCGTTCTTAAAGTCGCTCTTAACTTACGAACAGCTTTATGAAACGGCCCCCAGATCTTCTGAAAAATGCAATTAATTATGCAGTCTAGCTTCCAGGTCTATCAGAGCACTGCTATCTCCATCTACATATAACTAAAACAATTTGTGCCAGTTTGTTGTGCCAGAATTAATGTTCCCAAGGGTGAGTACTGTACATTACTCTTGGCTGAAAATTATGTGATTTGAACAAATAAGAGTAAATCAAGCAAAACGCTGAAACTTGTCATGAAAATTGGACAAGGAATAACAAATATAGCACTTCAAAACTTTTTGCATTATTTATAGTATTATCAGTTCAAGGCATGTCTTCAGGAATATATGCAATGAGCAAGCTGATGGTGCCATCTCTCAACTTACTCTCTGGTATTTTATTGTCATGAAATTATCTATTAATGTTATTTAGTTTGTTTTCCACGGTCTGATACAGGGGTTAGCGATATTAAATTGGAACAACTTTTACTTGAATATCTCAAACATAGACAATTTTAGACATTTATCTACACGGTCCATCCTGGTCCCTATAGGCTACATGTATATGCCTACCACCAAAATGAGATTCCATGGAAAAGTCTCTTCAATGACATTGCGAAAGTAAATTCACAATAGAGAATATTAACTGATGTATGTGATAATTGACTGATGACGTCATGCACTCACATACAAACAGCTGTGTTTTAGAGCCAGTATCAGGTTACCTCAAATGATGTTCGTGTAGGCTCCACTTCACTACCGCTACACCTACCTGAACATCAAGGTGGTGAACTCGCTCTGATACTCTGAGTGACAAAGGAGGGATTTTATGGGGGGAAAATATAAAACTCATGCACCAACACGACCTTTAAAAGAATAATCAACTTATCTTCCTACTTTTCATTCTAATTTCACTCCATATCCATCCTCCGGTTAGTCTCAAAATTGGTGATTTAGAGCCAGTATCGGGTTCCTCACACGTATTAATTCACTGCCGATTCCAAAACATCGCAAACACAAATTGTGCATGCGCGGAAATCGCAACTCAATTTATGAATATTCATGACAGGACTATAAATCGGGATCATTTCGTATTTGCACGCACAGATATCTCAATATGCGTCATGTAGCCTTGCTTGGTGAAGAACAAAGAGAAATAAGATGGCGACTAAACATCGCGCCAGGTTTTCCCCGTCTTTTCATAATATTTTTCTTGTTTTCTTAATGAATTCTTGGTAAAAAATTTAATCAATGTCGTATAAATGTCGGAAATGATGTTGTATCCCATTTACATGATTTAGGGCGAGATCTTTAAGAAGGAAAGTAACTTAGACATGTTAGATCTAGTCTAAGTTAGAAATCTCGAGAGTCGGGGGCGAAAATTTCAGTTTTTTTTGTGGTACACGCACATGAATATGAATGCAGGGGGACCAGACATCCGTATTTCCTGGGATCATCCCGTATTTTGCTCCTATGTCCCGGCGTCCCTACACACCCTTCCCGGGACGCCTATTTGTCCCGTATTTCAGAATATTGAACAAAATGTAGTTAATACATTTAATAGTGACAAATTTTCATCAAATAACCAACAGATGACGAAGCAGAGACAACAATAAAATCGATAACTAAACTTTTTAAAGTTCTGCAGTGATTTTCTTGCTAACCCAATCAATACATTGCAAATGAACTGGCCTCCTGCCTGTGTGTGGCAGGCTACTATACTATAGCAAGGCATGTAGGATCGGAGCAGATTCTCAAAGGTGCAAACAATGACATGATAAAACAGTTTTTCCATCAAAATAATCACAAAATCAGAGAGAAAATTATATAATTATATTATGGAAAAATAGATCGTTATTTCAGCTTTCATTTTGAGTCTTGTTGTATATGATGCCGCGACGTTTCATCTAAATTTTAAGTTGACAAGGTTTCACTTTGAAATTTTATTCATTTCTAAAACATTTAATTTTTCTAATTTCAAAAATATATTTAAAAAACACCAAATATTATTTTTGTTTGCTTGAAGTTTGAACTTTTTCCCACTTTTCTATCCTTTCTCCATCCTTCTATCCTTCCTGTTTGCCCTTTTTTTGTTCCATAGCTATCTTTATTTCCTATCTTTCTTTCCTGATCCTTTCTCTCTCTCTGTATTCATTTTTCTTTTTTTCCTTCTTTCTCTTACCTGCCTTCTTTATTAAATTTCCTTCATTCTTTTTCTCCTTTCTTTGCTTCATTCTCCCTTCCTCTCCTTCCATTATTTACTTTTTTTTTCATTCTCTCTTCATTCTTTATTTCATTTTCCTTCTACAATGTAATTCTTTTCCCTTATTCTTTCTTTCCTTCCCTCCCTTCCTGTTTTTCTTATTTCTTTCTTTCAAAGAATGAGACATTTCCTCCTCCTTTTTTCTTTCCCTCCTTTATTTTGTCTTTCACACATTTATTCATCTTCCCTTCCTTTCTTTTTATATTCAATTCGACGGAAACCTTTTTTCTCTTTTATTCTTTCATCCTTCTTTTATTTTATTCTAATTTATTTTTTCCTTCATTTTCCCCTTCATTATTTCTTTCTCTTCTTCATTCTTTTGTTCACCCTCCCTTCCAATTCTTTATATTTTTTCACAAGTCTAACACTGACACGCCTTCTTGTTGATTGTCCCGTAATCTGCATTTCATTTTGTGAAAACTGAAATCTGGTCACCCTGCACGACTCCATGACCATGACCATGAGCCATAAATGGGACGCAATCCCTGGCTCCGTGGGCGTGGATAGTAAGCACACATTAGTAAATGATTTTTACTCTCTAGGACTAGAGCCTCCTGGCTAAGAGTAAGACAATCTTCATTACGCCCAGGCCCCGCCCAGTCCCTCCCACCAGCGCATCAACGACTGCACCACTGCCCAGACCAGTCGGTCAAGCCAGCGCCAGACGTCTGTCTGTGACTGTGGCTGAGGCGGCGTCACGCGAAAGCGAACAGCAGCAAAAACGCGCAGAACATTTTTGATACTCATTTCCTAGGACGTTTTGACTCAATTAAGTAGCAAATACAGATGTCTCACAATACAATAAAATATATGATACATATCATGGGACATACCTTGTTCAAAATCGTTGATTCACGCAAAAAATACGGGTTTGTAATGCCGGATCTTCACAGAAAATGACCGTGACATGACATGACCTTGATTCAGTGTGGTATCCTCGAAAACGCAAAAAAAATAATAAATACCGGATCGCCGGAGCTTTCCTGCCGCAAATAACATTCAAAACAGTATAACAAATAAAGATGTTTTGGACGGGGTTTTGGAAAGATTATTCCCTAAATTAACCATGCATAAAAGAAAGTAATAAATATGATATAAGAGTCACACATTTACCAGATGTGAGGGCCAGTTCTTGTCCCCTTCTTGTCTAAAGTAATGTAAAATCAAATTTAACAGTTTGAATAATTTTTCATATTTTGTCAAGTCTTTTTACTTGCGATGTTGTATTGACATTTCATAGAAACAATTATGATTTAGAAATTTAAACAATACAGGTGTCATGAACAGCTTAAAAAAAAATGTAGCTAGGGGAGCAGGGGGTGCATGGATATAGCATTTTCTGCATGAGATTACTTATTTTAAGTATTTCCTTGGTAGGTTCGGACGGTGCCATTATTGGCAGCTATAAGGCTATTGACTGACCCTCTAAATTACTTAGTGGTTAAAAGGGGGGAAAATAGAAAAAAAGTTATGCAGTGTTCCCCCCAGAGTCCAAACTTCTCTCCCTATTTCTTTAAATCTCGATCTCTCATCTTTCTTTGCTCACTCCCATCCCTATTTCCAGTTCACTCACTCTCGACTTATCTGCTTCTTCTTCCTCACTCTCTCGATCACTCTACCCCCCAATTTTTCCCACTCTATCCCTTTGCCAAAAGCCAATCTCCTTTCCACTATTCCTTCCACCCCGTCTCCTTTTAATCTCTCATCTTTCTATTCCCCATCCCATCCTTATTTCTGGCTGTCTCACTCTCTATTTAGCCTTTTATTCTTCTTCCTCTCTCTCTATCACCCACTTCCCAGGGGTCGCGGAACATTTTTCAAAGTGGGGGGCTGGCCATGCAAAAAATCACAATCATATGGTCTTTTTCACGTTTTTGTACACGGTTTTGGAAAAAAGTGGGGGGGGGGGGGTGAAGCCCCCCACTTCCGCGACCCCTGCTTTCCCCACTCAATCCCTCTGCCGAAAGCCAATCTCCTTTGCCATGCTCTATCCACACCCCTCTCCCTTTAAAGGCCTCCGTACACCTTACGACTGGTCAACATTTTGCTTGTTTTATGAAAATGTGAATAAAAATTATACTTTTATTTTTGGTGCAAATTAAACTGTAAGAATACTTATATAACAATTTTGTATTATTAAGCCTTTATTTTTAGGTAAATTCCAAATAAGTTTCAGATCAGCCAGTCGTAGGTCTACAATTGCTATGATGTTGTTACTACTTATTCCTTTTGCCTTTAATCAAATAAAGATGGCAACATGGTCAAAGATTTGAAAATAAATATTCATACGGTGATTTAGAACTTTAAACAGTAAGATGTTCCATGTGTCAATATTCGCATCAAATTTTATGTTTTATTCCCAAATAGAGTCGCAGACCAGTCGTAAGGTGTGCGGGGGGCTTAAATCTCTCATCTTTCTACATCTCCTTCCATCCTTGTTTCAAGCACCCTCACCTTCTAGATATCTTTATATTAGTCTTCTTCTAATCAGTAGGCCTCTTCTTCCTCTCTCACTATCTCTACCCCCCCCCCTTTCCCCAGCCTATACCTTTGCACAAAGCCAATCTCATCTTAATACCCCTCTCCAAAAGACACTACAAGGGAAAGATTGGGTACTAAATCTGAAAAACTAGAGAAGGGCGTCCAATATTGTCATTGGTGACAAGAAATTTACCAGTTAGGGTTAGGTTTGCAATAGGGTATAGTGTTAAACCCAGGGTTGAAGTTGGTAATTTGATTAGTGTGTGGAATTTAGAGCAGACCAATTGAAACAATTGTCATCAGGGTTCCGTTTCATAAAGACTTGGTATACCAAATGCACCATTTCTATATAAAATTCACTATCAGCCAATCAAATTGGCAGATTTCAGTAGCTTTAAACTGTTGTTGCAAATTTGCTACTGTACTAACAAGTTTTATGAAATGGGCCCCAGGTCTATATAACATCATGGGGGAATAAGAAAACTGGGTGAAGGACACATTTTGAAATATTGACTAAATTGTATACTATTACTAACAAATTAAATGTAAATATATCTTATCAGGATTTACAGGAAAGGGGAAGAGGAACTATCCCCTTGCCCCTCCCTCAACTCCTCTATCACCCCCCCTTATGGTTTATACCAATTGCTATTGGGCACCATTCCTCATTTTAAAATTAAGCGATTCACAAAAGTGTCCAGTTTCACCTTTCAATGTCTTTGCCCTCTCTATAACTTAATTACTGTGATTCAGAAAATGCCAAGCATGTCATGTAAGGACGAAGACATACCAAAATATTTATTTCTGACATAAAGTTACAAATTGCACTGCCATAAAGCAATTATGAAATGATTTTCATCTGTTTACAATCCAAACACTCCGCCTCCTGAGACTTGAAGACCCTTCTAAAAATGGGCTTTATCCACTCAAGCACTGGAGAAATGTTGCATCTCTCTGTACCTTCTACCGTCACTTCTTCCTGAAACTATCCCTTGAGTTGTGTGGAATGGCCCCCAATGTCCATTTGACTCGCTCTACTGCAGCTGCCCACCCCTACAGAGTCACTGTCCCAATGTCAAATACTTCTCTTCATCAATCTTCATATATTCCAAGGACGGCTCGGCTGTGGAATTTACTTCCGCCAACACATTCCCTTTAGCTCCCAAAATGGACAAATTTAAGAAGTGTTAATTCATATTCTAATTAGCTTGATGTAAAACCTTGTTTTTTTTATTTAATTATGTTTTTTTACATAGCAGTCATGGGCCATATTTTCATCATTTAATGATGGCAACATCAGGCCCAAAGAACAATCTTAAAAAAGGAAAAACGTTTGGCAATAATTATATTAGTTTTAATACATAGACCATATAAAGTTCTTTGCCCCTTTCTTTAAAAAAAAATTAACTCCTATTCAAGGCCATCAATCCCACCATTTTTTTTCAAGGAGTTTGTGCATTTACTGTAAAATCAAATTAAATTTACAATGCATAAACATAATCGTAATATGACAATAAAATACATTGCAAAGTGACTGAGTTATAACAGAGGAGCAATAATAATAATAATAATAATAATATAGAGTATTTATAAAGCGCCAAATCCACATTGATTATGTGCTCAAGGCGCTGAAATATACTTGGTATATTATTATTACCCCGGCTGTAGCTGAGCGGCCTTATAGGCGCTAAAGCATTCAAGGAATAAATCCTACCGGGTACCCATTCACCTCACCTGGGTCGAGTGCAACACAATGTGGATAAATTTCTTGCCGAAGGAAATTACGCCATGGCTGGGATTCGAACCCACGACCCTCTGTTTCAAAGTCCGAAGACTAATCCACTGGGCAATAACTAAATTTAGAAATATATAAGCATAATAAGATGATGAATGAAAAAATGCAGCGGCAACTAAATAAGCAAGAGAAATGCTTGAGTAACAGCATTCAAGAGAGAGCTTTTGGAATACAAACACCATGGCTGTCAGGTGAGGTGCACGTTGACACAAAAATTGTACATGTTTAATACAGTATTACATAGAAGCCATGACCCGAATTCCAGATTAATGCTAATAGTAATAAGAGATTATTTAAGAGCTGATTGTCTGTGGCTGATCCTCTCCCTCCAGTCTATGCCTAGCCATGTGATAGTTGTACCGATGATTCAATGCAAAGCTTTTACCACAGATTCCACAGGAGAAAGGTTTGGTCTTAATATGCATGGCTTGATTGTGCGCAGCCAGAGAGGTAACGGACGTGAAACCCTTCCCACAATCTAGGCAAACATGTTGCCTGATACCCTTGTGACGCCTTTCATGGACCTTCAAGTCCCACTTATCGGCAAAACCTTTCTCACAGAAGGTGCAGATGAAGCGCTTCGGGCGCTCACTGTGCACGCGTCTCTTGTGGCTAAGAGTCAACTTCCTAGTTCTGAATCCTCGGTCACAGATGTCACATTTGAATGGTTTGAGTCCTGTGTGTTCTCCTTGATGGTTGTTAAGGGCGCTCTCTGAAGCAAAACTCTTTGGACACTCTGTGCACGGATACATGTTCACATACTTATGTGCAGCGAGGTGACTATTGAGACGACTGATGGTGCTGAATACCTTGGTACAATAGCTGCATTTGAAATCCCCCTCGCCCATGTGAACCTCTTTTTCATGGTACTCAGCTGCTAACCTTTTAGCATATCTCTTCGTGCAAAAGCGACATTTATAAGGATGTTTGTAATAACTAGAAGATCTACCAAGCATATCCTTTGGCTCATCAGGTGCCGGTTCTGAGGGTTGAATGCCAGGGGGTTCCCCGCTATTTGCTGGACGGGCATTGGTCATTCCAGAAGACATAGTCTCTGTTGCACCAGATGATTTAAATGCTTGGTGTGTCTGCTCATGTTTTACACAATCTTTCTTGTTCGGGAATCTTTCCCCGCAGTATTCACAGCGATGCCCATGAACCCTCCTCTTGTGCCTAGTGACCGAACGCACACATTTGTAAACTTTATTGCACTCACTGCATTCAAACATTTTATTTGTGTGTTCTTTGAAAGGTTCTGTAGAATCTTCCTCAATTTCTGTAGACGCCTCCTCTTTCTCGTGGAATAGCTCATGTGCCTTTAGTCTGGCGAAAGAAGGGAAGGTCTCCTGACAAGTTTTACACTTAAATTTGGATTTGTCCTGATCATTCACTTTCAGCTGACTTCCTAGTTGCTTTTTGGAGCTGACTTCAATCGCCACAGATTTCCTTTTCTTCCTTTTCTTCCAAGTAACTACTGGAACCATCTCTTCCGGTTTGCCATGGTTGTGTTCACATCTGATATGTCTCAGGATTAATTTGGGGGATGTGAACATGTCCTCACACAGGCTACATTGGAACTTTTGTGAATCTGAAAAAAAAATGGAAAAACATTCAATTTTACAATCTCTAGCTGATTTTATTCATCATTATTTTGGTGTCCAGCAAGGCTCAATGCTAGGTACACACATGTTCCTATCAAATACCACATTGTGGACCATTTCAACTCATGAAGGCCCATTTGTTTTGTTAATGAACTTTGACTGTTTTTATTGCAGAGTGTCCAACATGTATATCTAGAAAGCAAAGTGTGATGCATGTTGTAACATCAAGGAAAAGGCACTATACCACATTTTGAAGGGTTGCATTGGACCCTTTATATTTATCATTATTTATACAAGTCAAATAAATCTTTATAATCTATATCTAAATCAAAGTGTCCAATTACCTTCATGAAACTTCAGATCTTCCAGTGCCATCTCAATACCAACACACTTCCCATAATCCTTGCTATAGAACACTCTCAGTTCACTTCCTGGGTCAATGACCTTTGTGCTTCGAAAGTAGATATCGCCGCAGTACTGATACGCCTCTATGTTTTGCTCCTCATCGCTATGTGCAAACCTCAGATGAGACATCCAAGTCTTCTGCCCATCGATGTAGAAGAAAACTTTCCCTGTGATACAAAGCTGTAATTCAGATAAAAATTATGAGGGTGTTGCAGTAAACATATTTGTAAATTGTAATCAATTACAAATAATAGCTACAGTTTTACAAACAATAGATACTTGTCAGTTTCTGTTTCAAGAAGCAGATCAGTATAAAATCACAAGATTTACTAATGTGATTTACTTGGAACATAAAATTGACATACTATCCTTTTTTTTTGGGGGGGGGGGGGGCATCGGCCACCTGCTTCGTTCCCAAACTGTGTAAAAAAAAACTAAAAATGACCATCTGATTGTGATTTTTGCATGGTCAGCCCCACAGCCCCTGGAAAAGTAAATGTCATCATGATTCAAACTACTTCTTGTATATCCAGGATATAACAGTATTTCTATGCCCATATGATCACACTATCATCAGATGAGATGGGAAGGGGCGGGGTTGGGGGAGGACTGGGAGCCACCCCCCCCCCACCACACCTATATGGTGGAGCGTTGTGGCCCAGTGGATTAGTCTTCTGACTTTGAAACAGAGGGTCGTGGGTTCGAATCCCAGCCATGGCGTAATTTTTTCAGCAAGAAATTCATCCACATTGTGCTGCACTCAAGCCAGGTGAGGTGAATGGGTACCTGGCAGAAATTTATTCCTTGAAATGCGTGTGCGCTGTAATCTTAGTAATTACGGCTGCCAAGCTACAGCTGGGGTAATAATATCCAAGTCCTTTGGAAGCGCATAGAGACATTATCCATAATGAGATATGCGCTATACAAGAACTGTATATTGAAAGGTTTTACGGTAAACACCATGTATGTAGTCCTGAAAAGGACTGTTTGTTATTCTTTCTTGAATATATGTTAGCTCTGAAAAGTCTTTTCAGAGCTAACATATATTCAAGAAAGAATAATTAACAGTCCTTTTCAGGACTACATACATGGTGTTTACCGTAAAACCTTTCAATATTCTCTCCACCATGGAAACCTTCAAAAATCAAGAACTGTATATTATTATTATTATATCCCACTGAGTAGGCTCTACACAAAAACAAATGTTTACCTCCCAAGTTGTTTCCCTTGCAAAACCCTGTTCCTCATTCATCAAGATTCCTACGTAGGGTCCAAATTCTGTCCCCTTCTCTATCGTTTCCTTGGCGAATACTCCATCCACTTTGTCCTGTGATGGCACCCTTAGCTCGAGGGATGGTGGTATCTCCATAACAGAGCTAACTTTTTTCAGTTTGAGAGCTGCCAGCAGCTGTGGTTCCTTGGTAGAACTGCTTGGAGATCGTGGTGTTGGCCTGGCCTCCTTTTCCTCATCTTTATCTCCCTGGGACTGCACTTGTTTAGAACCTGAAGCAGCGTCTGTGTCAAGGATAAATGAAAATTATGGGAAACATAGCCTTTAGACACGGCCCCATTTCTGAAATGAAGCGTATATCAGAAACCAAGCGACTAGTATGAAAAGACTTATCATTCAAACCTGGGTGAACAAGAATCCACTGGGCCTCTAGGAAACTGATTTTAATATCTTTGGCCACTATCTCCGGCTTGAATTCAATACCCAAAGGGTAGCATCCTATTGTTTGCATTGATGAACCTCGTATGACCCCGTAACACAAAAGTGAATATACCCAGTCCAATGACATCAGCAATGATAGTGCGCATTGGCATGCTCATGAATAATTCATAGCAAATAGTGAAAGCTAGGTTCCAAGATCTCCCGCACACACAGGTTTCATCCGCTCTCTTCTTTGACTGCTATTCTCATTTCAGGCACTACTTGACGATTGATTGATTGATTCATTCATTTATTCATGTATCGTTTCAGCCACTACTTGACAAAGAATATATCCAAGTCACAAGGCCTCATCAAAAGGCTACCAAACACAGAAATATTCAATGTAAGCTATCAGATTATTTGATATTCAGAAAGAGTATCACAGAATCTTGGTCAACTGAATGGTTCTTCTTCAACTGTACTCACACTAAAAACAGGGCAAATAAGAGGTAACACGCAGATACTACTGGCTTGACAGTTTGGGTCAAGTGAAGTCCCATGCATGGTGCAGTACATGACTTTGAGAAGAATTGAGTTAATTTGTTATAATTTGGTAATTTCTGCAAAATGACTGCACAATTTTGGACATCTATCATTTAACAATGCAAGTGCCAATTCCCAATTTGAAAGGCTAATCAGAGCCCCCCTCCCCTTCTCCCCAGTCACACAGAATTGAAGATCATATGCAATATGCCATTCCATATACTAAAAAATGTGTTTTCTATTTAAGTTGATAAAGTCTGAATTCATAATTTAGTGTGAAAATGGTATCCCTGCAGAAGCAAACAGAAAAAAAATCCTACGTCCTATTGTCACTTTGAGAAATCAGGGACTAATTCATTATTATGACAGGTTAAAAAAAAGGATTGTCGATTCATCGTAACCTTTACCTGTAGTAGGTGGAATGTTGCTCTCTGATGATGATTCATGAGTTGCAGTCAGTGGAATGGCAGCATCCGGAGAAATGTCACGATTAGTGGAGGCTGATCCGAGACTTGTGGTTGGTAAGTTGGTTGTTTCTACATCTGGTTCTTGGGTTGTGAGGGGTGGCGTGAAATTCTCTTGAAGACCTGGATACTTGGCCCTGTGACCTCCGTATGCGATTGGTCGTTGAGGAAGGGTATGATGCAAATGCTTTGCAGATGAATGCGCAGGCCCAGAATCTATTACAAAGGAAATCGTTTGAACAAAAATATCAAGAAAAAAAAAAGAGGAACTTGACTTTTTGGGGAGACTACAATTTTTTATATTTTCATCATAATGTTCATTTGATGAGAGTCCTAAAAGGAGTGTTCATGTATAGATCAAACTTTAGCCATTTTGACTGGGGCTTTATTTAAAGATTTACCGCCAAATTAAATGCATAAATTAGAAGATAGGGTCAAGAAAAAGAGGCATTTGAAATGATTTTGAGGGTAAATAAACATACTTTATAGAAGTTTTCCTCTTAATCAAAATATAATTTTCCTTGGTTTTATCACCAGACGGTCACCAGTTCTTAATTCAGCTGTCAATGTCATTTCAAGAGGGGCAACAGAAATCTCAACAATTAGGCACCCCTTCTCTGCACCCCCCCCCCTTAAACACCCCACTTTAAACCAGGAACCAATTTAAGATTTTAAGGCAAACAGCCAATACAAAAAACAACAGCCAAACATTACAAAATAAGCTGAGTTTAAAACTGGAATGAAGGGAAAAAGGTGGGGATAATAGGAATTTGAAGATAAAGGAAGTGAACTGAAGGGAATGGGTAGGTGTCCACAGCACCTCACCCCCAATCTTTTTTTTTACAATCTTACCATGATAGACTGGTGTGAACATCTGTGTGACTGGGTGTGGCAAGGGGAATACCCTGGTTGGCTGGTCCTCCATATAATCAGCCTGGTGTTGTGACGGTGTGTGGTATGGTATTGGCAAATCAAAAGGATAGTGGGCAACATGTTGCTGTTGCGATGGTTGTTGTGGCTGTGGTTGCTGTTGCCCAGTTTCTTGTTGCTCCCTCTCAGGAAGGTGGAAACCAGGTGGAAAGTTTCCTTCCATGGCTATTAGGGCTACATGTAGCGTGCAAGACCTGAAAATGAAATATTATTATTATTTATGATGAAGTGAAAATATGGTAACATGAACATGATTGGCTGGCGCATTCGTATGCTGGGTCAAATCACTATAATGGGCTGGAAACAGAGGGAAAATAAAAGCACATAATTTCCATCCATTATAGTAAAATCTTACAGAAGACTACGTATGGCTTACCATTCCTATGCAAATACTTTCATCAGAAGTGGGGGAGTATTATCAAACACTCACAATGACTGAATGTATGTAACAGGGACGGACAAACGCGCTTACATTTAAAAAAAAAAAATCCGGGGACCATTTTTTTAAATCTTATCTTTTTTTTTTAACTTGTAATGTTATTTTATTCTATTTCTATGTATTTATTTCATTTATTATTATTATTATTATTATTATTATTTCTTTTTGGGGGAGGGGGGGGGGGTTATCAGTGACAAGCTGTTCATAATAAAAGTAATAGGCTAACAGTGCTTATTCCAAGGTCCCCAATTCTTTGTATCTGTGTTGTTAACTGGCCTTACATTGCATTGCAGGAAAATGCAACTTAATTTTACAAATTTTCATGGGGGTTAATTTGGCAACGACCTCTAGGCCTATACCAAAAAGAATGGTGTTTTAGATGCAAGAAAACGCCATTTTCACACACAGATTTTCAAAAATTTTCCCTACTGTGGGAGGGGGGACACCCCCCTCCCACACCCTCCCCCCTCGCTCGCTTGGACTCGGTCGCTACGCTGTACGCTCCCTCGCATACCACCCCAACCCCCCCCCTTTATAAAAAGCTGGATCCGCCCTAGACAGCTGGCAGCCGTCTGTTTCGAGGAGTTTTTTAACATTTTTTTTTTTATTCTCCTCGTACACAGACGGCTCGCTAGCGTGCAGCCACCATTAGGGGACTTGCAATGCGAAATCCCCCCGTCGGGGCTCTTCAATTTTTGTCTTTAATGAATAAAAATTTTGAAAATTAACGCGACCAAAATGCAAATTAATATTCCCTCTTGGCATTAATTGCCCAAAAACGGAGAAAAATCAAGTTAAAAGGAACAAAAACAGTGACTTACCTCGGCTGTCGCGCAAATTCACTTCCCCGTTTTATCCGATCTTAAAGGAGAATGAAACTCTTGGAGCAAGTTAGCTTTTGTGAAAGCAGAAAAATCTATGAATAAGATCAACAAAACTTTGAGTAAAATAGGACTAGCAATAAAAGAGTTGAGCATTTGAATGTCGAGATCACGAATGCTATGGAGATCATCCCGTTGGCAATGCGACCACGATCTGTGATGTCACACACGTACAACTCTCCCATTCGGACACTGAAAATATACCCCAAAACATCTCTTTATGGAATTATGCTCATTCTAATCATATGACAAACGATTCATCAATGATATAATGTTGTGAAACCTCTGTACTTGTCATCTCATAAAGAAAACACCTAACCTGGCCTTGTGATAGACTCTATAAAAGTGAGAATATAAGTGAAATAAGTACTAAAGTAATGAGGGAGTTGTACGTGTGTGATATCACAGATCTTGGTCGCGCCGCATTGCCGATGGGAGGATCTACATGGCACTAGTGATCTCAATATTCAAATGCTCATAACTTTCTTATTATTCATTCAATCTTCCTCAAACTTTCAACAATATGTTTCTTTGATTTTTCTCTTTGATATGGATTCAGCTAGTTTCAAGGGTTTCATTCTCCTTTAAGAAGTTAAGTACATAAACATATGGCCATGGAGTCCCCTGTACAGATCGCACGCACTAGAACTTCGGTCTCTGTATTTGGTGAGTGAAGCCAACGGAGTTCAGCTGAACAACCAACATAACAGAGACCGAAGCTTTTGGTCTAGATCCGCCCCTGCCGGTGTGGACCATGACATGACCAGCTACCAGGCCAGTCCCGATCTCAAGACGAGACAGTCAGGCAAATACGCCCGGCCCAGCCGGCAGCCCCCGTCCCACCATACCAGCGCATCCACGGCCACGACTGCCCAGGCGGTGTACCAGCCGAGCCAGGGCGTGAGCCACACGTCCGTGACTGTGAGTCTGATCTGGACTGTGGCGTAGCTTCACACGGGAATGCGAGCAACAAACGCGCAGAACCGCAGTCTTGATCTCTATAATTCTCAGTTCTGAGGGCATTTTTACTCTATTAGGTAGAAAATACGGCGCTAGAAAATCAAATATATAAAACATATAAAACATATAAAGAGGTATACCTCGTTCAGAATGATTGATTCACGCAAAAAATACGGATTTATAACGCCGGATCTTCAGGTTACCGTAAAAAGTGACCGTGACGTGATATATGACCTTGATTCCATATGGTATTCTCGAAGACGCAAAAAAAAAAATATATAAAAACTAGCGGATCAGAGCGGCCTGAGCTGAGGTTCATTTCTTACGTACCTCAAATAATATTCATAACAATATACCGAGGTTGTTTTACCTGACTGCTAAGAAAGTACGAATGCCTGTGAGCAAGCAACCAGGGGACCAACGGCTTAAGGTCCTCTCCGAGGGACCTGGTAATGAGGATAAATGCCTTACCAAAGGGCACTAGCGCACCACTTGGGAATCGAACCCGGGTCACCGGAATCCGAAACCCCCGGCCGCTCTACCGACTGAGCTATCGCGCCTCCAAAGTTGTTTGGGAGAAAACAGAACATTCCCTAGTTTTACCATGTACCTACCCCAACAGAGAATGAAAAAGATATCGTCTTAAAAACTTCTATCTCTGCGCCTCTCACCTTCCCCCATCCCACTAGCTCCACTTTTTCTCCGACCCAACTCATGCAGCTCTCTCGATCACTTTTCTACTTCTTTAATTTTCTTCCCCTCTTCCTCTTCTTCCACTCCTTATTCCCTCTCCCTTCTCCCATAATTCTCCAAACCTTTTATTGCTCACGGTATCATGGCTTTATGTGCGACCTACATGATTTTAAACTACTACTACTACTACTAGTCTACTACTACTACTACTACTCCTACTGCTGCTACTACTAGTACTACTACTACTACTTCTGCTACTACTAGTACAACTGCATACTACTACTGCTGCTGCTACTACTATTACTACTCCTACTGCTGCTACTATTACTACTCCTCCTACTGCTGCTACTACTACTACTACTACTACCACAACTACATAACACTACTACTACTACTACTGCTGCTGCTACTACTACTACTATTACTACTCCTACTGCTGCTACTACTAGTACTACTACTACTACTGCTGCTACTACTAGTACAACTGCATACTACTACTGCTGCTGCTACTACTATTACTACTCCTACTGCTGCTACTATTACTACTCCTCCTACTGCTGCTACTACTACTACTACTACTACCACAACTACATAACACTACTACTACTACTACTGCTGCTGCTACTACTACTACTATTACTACTCCTACTGCTGCTACTACTAGTACTACTACTACTACTGCTGCTACTACTAGTACAACTGCATACTACTACTGCTGCTGCTACTACTATTACTACTCCTACTGCTGCTACTACTACTACTATTACTACTCTCCTACTGCTGCTACTACTACTACTACTACTACTACAACTACATAACACTACTACTACTACTACTGCTGCTGCTACTACTACTACTACTACTACTACTATTACTACTCCTACTGCTGCTACTACTATTACTACTCCTCCTACTGCTGCTACTACTACTACTACTACTACTACTACTACTACTACTACTACTACTACTACTACTACTACTACAACTACATAACACTACTACTACTACTACTACTACTACTGCTGCTGCTACTACTACTACTACTACTATTACTACTCCTACTGCTGCTACTACTAGTACTACTACTACTACTGCTGCTACTACTAGTACAACTGCATACTACTACTGCTGCTGCTACTACTATTACTTCTCCTACTGCTGCTACTACTACTACTATTACTACTCCTCCTACTGCTGCTACTACTACTACTACTACTACTACACTACTACTACTACTACTACTGCTGCTGCTGCTGCTACTACTACTACTACTACTACTACTACTACTACACTACTACTACTACTACTATACTACTACTACTACTACTACTACTACTGCTGCTGCTGCTACTACTACTACTACTACTACTACTACTACAACACTACTACTACTACTACTACTATACTACTACTACTATACTACTACTACTACTACTACTACTACTACTACTACAACACTACTACTACTATACTACTACTACTACTACTACTACTACTACTACTACTACTACTACTACTACTACTGCTATACTACTACTTCTGCAAAGTGAAACACATTACACATAATGTACATAGGACAAAGACAAATTGATATTTTTATTTCTGGCATAGATATAATAAATATATTTTAATAACACTTGTAAATTGACTATTTTATCTGTTTCATCCAAATAAAACTGGGGTATATTCCACTTGTGTGTTCCAGGTTGGGGGGGGGGGGATGGCAAGATTGCCCCTTTAGATAATTGGCCATGTGTGAGATCACTTGATCGTGGCAAATATTGTATGATGGTAGAAAATGAAATGATCTTATATAATCTACAAAGTTGCATAGCTAAATTGCACTGTAAAGCCATTTGATATTACCGGTATCTTAAACAAGTGGAACGCCTCTGGCACTGGCATTCTCGCCTGCATTACGCGATTCAATATAGAAACAGTGCTGACTTTGAAAACCATTATTTAATTATTCACAAAAGAAAACACTCATATGATAATAAAATACTATGTCCACTGACCCAACGGCATGTGACCTAAGACGTGTGCAAAACATAGACCTACTTGTCTATGTTTCATGAAATATATGTGTGATCCATAAACTTTCCAAGTTATGATGCCAATTCAACAAATACCCCCAACATGGCCAAAGTTCATTGGCCTTTAATGACCCTTGATCTTGGTCATGTGACCTGAAACGCACACAGGATATTACAGGATACATGGTTACTCTTATGTCCAAGTTTCATGAAATAGATCCATAAACTTTTAAAGTTATGACAATTCCACAAATACACCAAACATTATCAAAGTTTGTTGACCCTAAATGACCTTTGTCTTTGATCATGTGACCTGAAACTTGCACAGGATGTTCAGGGATACTTAATTGCTCTCATGTCTAAGTTAATTTTGTAAACTAGTTTCATAAATGTTCAAAGTTATGATGACAATTCCATAAATACCCCCAAAATGGTCAAAGTTCGTTGACCCTAAGTGACCTTTGAACTTAGGTCATGTGGCCTGAAACTCAGGCAAGATTTTCAGTAATACTTGATTACCCTTATGTCCAAGTTTCATAATCTAGGTCTATATGCTTTCTAAGTTATGATGACATTAAAAAAACTTCACCTTGGTTAAGATTTCAATGTTGACGATGCTGCCGTCGTCATTGGAAAAGCGGCGCCTAGAGTCTCGCTCTGTTATGCAGGCGAGACAAAAATGAATAACCATCTATAGATGAATTTTGGCTTGATACACATCTGTATTGGATTTGTTTAAAATCACTTTATGAGTAATTTGGGGTTCTTATGATGCGTTAATTCAGAACCGTGTAGACAACCAATCACAAATAATTGTGCAATACCACAACACCGGCTTTTCAGGTTACAAATTAATCATACAAAACATTGAAGGGGGGGTAATAAGAATAGCCATATACATACTGTATAAGACTGAATACTTCATGCCAAATATGTATAATTCTTTCTACATTACAAAACCCTACATTTGGCAAATTAATGTCACCTTATTCACAACATGGAAAAAATCCAAACATTTTGCTTTTTAGGCTACCATACAACATAATATATAGAGGTAATTCAATTTTTGAAGAATACCACAATCATACTCACAAACAGAATATTAAATATTTTTCTATGACATGGAATGCAATATATATCGCCTCACATGATCAACTATACACAGCAGATGTTCTATGAATGATATCAATTATTACATATAATTTGGGAAAATTTGTCAGCGAAGTGATTATATTTTAGTATAGCAACTATAAGGTATAAATAAAAATTGTAGATTTTTAACAGTAATATGGATGTATTGAAAAGAAAGGCCAGTTCTTTATCTTGACTGACCAGACAATAAAATAGCATTTTGTCATACTGCATTCTTTTAAAGACTCAGACTGGAGCTTTTAAGTGAAATTGACAATGTGAAACATACAAGTTATATTAAAGTCTCACGCATATTCACCACTTGACAGTCGAGTATTTTTCTTTGATTAAAAAACCCTGAAATTAACAGGGTTTGAAAAAAGGCTTTCAGGCGCTTTTCATCCTCCTCATAACCATGACGTAATGTAGTGATAGAAGTGTTGTGATTCCATATGTTTGCACACAGAAAAACAGTGATTTTTCTGCTTTTCAGATTAAGAATTCAATTTTGAAATAACATTGATATCAAAAGAAATCATTCATAGGGAAACTATATAAGTTACAAGCTCTGCTTTTCATAGTATCTCATCTTGATATATCTGTCTTTAATCTGGATTTTTTCTTCAAATATTACAATTGCTTTATAATATTGAATTATTGTAATGTACTCTATTATCATTAATGTTCCGTTCTTTCTTATTGGAAGATATATTGCTTTATATTTTGTGAGATATGAAAATAAACCAAACTGAACTGTAATGATTTTTTTTTCAAATTTGCAGAAAACGTCACTGGCAATTTACTCAATGGTCAAATGGATGGAATCCTACAATTCCTCACTAGGTTTTTGTGATAATTTATTTGTTTGGCACTTATTGGGCCTCAATTGCTATGTCCGGAAAAGTTGTTACACATAATCTGAATGCAGATAGCATGGACCTTGCCACGGAGGATCATTCTATTGTTACTGGAGGTGCTGAGCATTGTCACAGCACCCCCAGTAACAATAGATAATCCGTCGTGGCCAGGTCCATGAGAGATAGAATTTTAAAGCTGTGCCAAAATAATTAAAAGGGAAATAAAATATAGCGAAAAAGTTTCTTGTCCAAAGCAGTAGATTTCATCAATTCAAGCTTCCAGGTAAAGATACTAATGATGGCTCTATGTGATACAAGTAAAGAAATAAAATGTGTAATCTTAAAAGCAGGAAAAATCACTCTGGTTTTCTGTGTACAAGCCTATGGAATCACAATGCTTCTATTGACGTCATGGTTTTGAGGCCGGTCAGAGGCCCAAGAAAGCCTATTTTCGAAGCTTGATAATTTGAGCTATTCTTTAACAAAATACTATATGTTATGTTATGTTATATCGAGGTTTTTTACCTGACTGCTAAGAAAGCACGAAAGCCTGTGAGCAAGCAACCAGGGGACCGACAGCTTAAGGTCCTCTCCGAGGGGCCTGGTAATGAGGATAAATGCCTTACCAAAGGGCACTAGCGCACCACTTGGGAATCGAACCCGGGTCACCGGAATCCGAAATCCCCGCTCTACCGACTGAGCTATCGCGCCTCCTTCTTACCGTATGCAACTTAGAATTTAATTATGACAGAAGTGAAAGTCATTCCAAATCCCTTTGTCAAACACCCCAGGATCATTTCTATAAACTCAACAATACTGAAACGTTATTGTTACATCATGTACTACATTAGAACTTATAAGAATATTGCAATGTCACCATCTATGTTTACTACAGAAGTCTATGGAAATAAACCAAAATGAAATATGGAAAATATTGTTCACTCATTTTGAATTCAGGAGAGCTTGCAATGAATACCCGTTTGATATGCAGGACAATGCCTTCCAGAAATATTAATTAATGTTACGCATCTGCATCCCCCTGCATTTTATGCTTGATCATGTGATGGGTATAGTGATTATTGAGAGAAAATTTCTTGCCACAAACTTCACAACAGAACCTCTTTTCTTTGGTGTGGATTATTTGCATGTGTGTGTCTAGTGAAGTCCTTGCTGTGAAACCTTTCCCGCATTCAAGGCACACAAATGGCCTAATGCCCTTGTGCCTTCGCTCATGCTTTACAAGGTTTCCTTTATCGGCAAACCCTTTGTTGCAGACCGAGCAGAAAAATCGTAGAGGCCGTTCCTGATGCATGCGTCGCTTGTGCGCGTGGAAGTGACTTTTCACTCGAAATCCACGGCTGCAGATCTCACACTTGAACGGCTTTAGTCCTGTGTGTTCACCTTGGTGGTTGTTCAGAGCTTTTTCGGAGCCAAAGCTTTTTGGACATAGCGTGCATTGATAGAATCCCTTTTGCTCATGGCTAATCAGGTGGTTCTTCAGTCGATGCTCGCTGGTAAAAACCTTAGGACAATGTATGCACTTGTACGTTCCTTCATTGGTGTGGTTCTCCTTTTCATGGTCCCTGGCGCTGAAACAGGAGGTATATCTCTTTGGACAGAAACGGCACTTGTATGGGCGTTTCTTCTGGTAGTAGGTGGTTGTTTTACCAAGCATGTCCTTTGCTTCTTGGGTTGCTGCTTGTGATGGTTCTGTCTCATCTGGCGATGTCTCATTTGATTCAGGTTGCCCTGATTTAAAAGCTTGGTGTGTCTGCTCGTGTTCCAAACATTTACTCTTTCTCGTGAACAACTCAAGGCAAAACTGACATCTAAAACCATGGGCCTCTCTCATGTGCTTATCGAGTGAAGTTTCTGCTTTGAACTGTCGGGCGCATTTCTTACATTTGTATAATTTGGGCTCATGAGTCGTCAAATGTCTTGCCAAGGCCTGTGTATTTCCCTGTCCTTTGCCACAAACAGGGCATGCGTGTTCTTGGTTGTACTCGTGAAACAACTTATGGGCCATAAGTCTACCTCGGGTAGGAAAAACCTTCCCACATGTTTCACACGTAAACACTTGCTCATCCTGGTTGCTTTCACTCTTGGTAGTGGAATGCAGTTTGGTGGTAATCTCTGTCTTTGTAGAATTATTTGATTTCCTTTTCTTTCTCCATGAGAGCATAGGAATCATTTCATTAGATTGACTTCCGGGTTTGCTGCTATGGGTGTGTTCACATTTGATATGTCTCAGGATCACTTTAGGGGATGCAAATAGATGTTCACACTGGCTGCAATGAAACTTCTCAGCATCTAAAACAAAATGTAAAATATCAAAACTGCAATTGAATATGGCATTGTAGCTTTGGACTGTGGAGTTCCTCAAGGTCAAGTCTTAGGTCCTACTTTTCTTTATCCAAATACCACAAGAAAAGAATTCAATATTCTGTCAGTTTGAATAAAAACCTGCTGACAGACATATTGAAAGTCAACATTGAGTGTGGTTTATAACTTGGTAAATATATATGTTAATATTAGAATAATAAGTCATATCACTGATCATAAGCCACACTCTTTTTCTCAAGGGCACTATATTGATAATTGTTCCCAAAAATATGCATTTCATATACATTTCAGGAATTCAGATAAATGAACATATTAGAACAATCAATTACACTTGTACATTTTCTGATAGTACGTAAAAAAAAACCGCAGGAAATAAAAAAGGAAACTACTTTATCATAATTACCTTTATCAAAGTGAAGATCACTCAATCTGTTGGGAAATCCTACACGATTCATGTAGTCCTCACTGTAGAATACTTTAAGTTCGCCACCAGGTTCAATGACCTTTGTACTTCTGTAGAAGATTTCCCCGTAGATTTGATAAGCTTCCAGGTTCTGTTCCTCCTTGTAAATTGCACATCTTACGAGAGACATCCAGGTCTTGCTTCCATCAACGTAGAAACACACTTTACCCGAGAGAAAGACCTGGACAAACGAGAAATTTAGAATGCTTGATTTTAGAACAAGTTAATCACTAGCACTTTTCTAGGTGACTTCAGAATCTGGGAAATGTGTCATTATGTGTGTGATCTCACCACTGAATTAAAGATTATTTCATGACTAGAATAATGGATATCATGTTATAGGCTTGTTCAGTGAACTCATTAACAAAACAATGTTGAGTAAATATAGCCATGCCCCCTCTCCCCATGGGGCTATCAGGGTTAATTTTGCTTGAAATAAAGATTTATTCATATTAAAGTCCCTACTGTTCTAAATTCACAAGACTGTTCCCGAGGTGTTACTACAATACAGTGGGGGCAAATTAACCCAAGGCCACACAAGGTAAGGGTCTCCCATGCCCTTCCAAATATTTGTACACTTAAGGCCAAAATACGAGTCCCTTTTTCCCGAGGCCTTAATGACCTGTGGTAATCCAGTGCATGTGTCCCATTGAAAAAGTACATATACATTCATTATTGATGCCCTTTTTAAAGAGCCTTAGATGCTCCTCAAGTCAGCACCGCCTTCCCTTTAAGTGTCCTATTAAAAAATGGCCTTGCCCCTTTGCATTCCTAATATGAGCTCTGCAGCCTACAAAGTTAGTCTGTCCACCCTTCATCTATTGTACAACCTACCTCCCAAGTTGTATCTTTCATCCCACCAACATCCTCTTCCAGCAACGTTCCTCTATAAGGTCCAAACTCCACCCCTTGCTCAATCCTCTCCATGGCAACCACACCTTCCACTTTACCCTGCGATGTCTTGCGGAGCGATAGACCCCGAGGAAGATCCGAACTCGATGAGGGCGCCCTACTCTTTTTCAGATTGAGTGCGACCAAGACCGGAGGGTCGGCAGGAGACAAGCTTGGAGCTGAAGGTCTGGCCTTGGGTGGATGTGTGGGTGGTTGATACTGTGTTTGGTGTTCTTTACTCGGAGTATGCTTAGGAGTGTGTGAAGCAATATCAGGCTTACCTGAAGAATAATACAAATGAAATTCAATACTTTAATACTAATCACATCCCTGAAATAAGTTTGAACCCCAAAAAGGCTGGGGGCTGATTCAGCCACCACTCGACATTATTTTATGCAATAAATCTGTAACACGAAAGGCTGGCACCATACCATGAATTTTTTTTTCTTTCAAATCTTGTGAAACATTTGAGACCAAATTTGCACCCCCCGGGTTGTGGTTCCAAAATTATGCAACATTTCATACATGTAAGTGTACGTAAGACCCGAAATTGCTTTTCCTCGGGCCGTAGGTCTCGAGAGAGAGGAGATCTTTCCTTCTATGTGAATGGTTTTAGCCACATCCTCAAACATTATTGCATAGTTGTATACCATAGTAATGCTATTCAATGTCAGCTAATCAAAATCAATGATTTCATAAAAGATACCATTGGTTGGCATAGTTAATATGATAGTAATTTTAATGCGATGGGGCCCAGGATTGTAATCAGGGACTCAGTTTTATAATTATGAGGGGAGCAATAAAAAGCTCTCCTAAAACTTTTAAGGGGAGCATTAGGTGAGCACTACAAAAAGCTCTTCTTTGACATACAAGGGGAGCTCTCTTGTCCCATTTCAAAATGGATGGAGGAATGTACACTAAATAAAGTTACAACCCACAACCAAAGGAGACAAACAATCAGATACAGATCTGATCTATGCAATATTTATCTCATTGAACTTTTCAATGTCATTCTTGCAAGTGTGTTTAATTGCTTACAATATAATTGTGTGTTATTTACAAAACCTTGACAGCGAATGAAGTTTTCAAGGATGGCTGGAACAGTTTGATCATTGACTGACACTCTTGTTAAGCAATTGCTGAGGCGAGTGATAAATCGCTCTACCAAAAATGGATTAAGGAGAGCGGTAGCGAGTGATCACTCTCACTCTCCTTAAAACTGAGTCCCTGTTGTAATGGGACTTCAAATGGAATGCCTGAAATTCTGTTTTCCCCGACATGTCTGAGCATGCACCAATCTATACACAGTTCTGCAACATACAAAGACAGCTTTCCCTGTCGATTGAAGTGGTTGTTATGGACAAGTTGCGATATTAGTTCTGATTATTTTACCTGGCAATTGGGTTGTGTTGCCTGCTGGAGCATGTTCCTGAGTTGTCAATGGCAAGATTTCACTTTCAACAACAGCTTCTGGAGGGGTGACGGATGCGACGTAGCCTGAAGAAAAGCCAGAGGATTTGATCCCATCATCTCCAAGCTGGAACGGAACTGACTGACTGGCCTGGTGAACTGTACTTGAACTTGCAGGCACAGGGGCAGAATCTTTTGATAAAGATGGGCATTAAATTCAAGATTTGGTAAGGATTACAAAATTATTTTTCAACAGAATCCAACAAAATGACCACTTGGGTGTTTGTATGTTAACATCTCATTTACCACATGATTCTGCTAGTAATTAGTGCAGTATGCAAGACATTCTGCCAGTAAGGTGGTACATTCCAAGTAAAATGTCTTCAGCCTCTTCAGCATGACCGCATTTCAGCCTAGAATATCTTATTGACAATGTTTTATAAAAGTATATTATGCACCAAATTACCGGTAGTACATCAGGGATCTGTTTCATCAAGACTTGTTATGATAACAAATGCACATTACCTATAATAAGTTTACTATCAGCAATTCATATTGTTAATGCAAATTTCTAACAAGGGCCACAGTATTGACCTAAAACCTTTCTGAAAATACCCCTGATCAATATGTCTTGATAAAGTGAAACTATTGGCCTCCAGCCAAAAACAAAACACAGATAAATACATTTAAATTGATCTTGGCAGATATGGGTTATACATTTACCTTGATAACTTGAGCGCAATGTCGGAGGACGCGGATGTACAGGGAATGCTCGCATTGGGTGTTCTAGCGCAAAGTCAAGCTGGTGTTGTGAAGGTGTGTGGTATGATAAAGGTAGTTCCATGGGATAGGGTGCACAATGTTGCCGGTGTTGTTGTGATTGCTGCTGCTGCTGTTGATGCCTACTTTGATGTTGGTCTCGTTCAGAGCAATAGTAGCCAGGGGGATAGTTGGGTTCCATGACTCAAACTGATGTTTTAGGAGCAACCAATAAAGAAAAATATTGAAACAAGACAGAATAATCATTTAATGACACACATTTTCTCAGAGACACTCCATGGATAGTTTCAAATGTGGTGCTGAGTGCTGGTTGGTGGAGTTCCGAAAGGTTATATTTTACGTCAGCACATTGCAAACCTTGAAATGAGGCTGGTGCTGACTGCTGGGACAAACATCAATCTTCTTCTGGCGAGCTACAAATAACATACATGGCACATGTATGAGTATATTTAGGCATACATTTATTAGCTACATAAATCTCAAAAATTGATCAAGCCAAAATAGAGATAAATACCTTGATTGCAATGTCATCTGACTGACACATTCAGACCATTTGCTAGTAGGTCCATGTTCAAACTGAGTGTTGTTGTTGATTAAATGATAATGAAGATGGTAATGGTAGTGATGATGATGAATGATGATCACATCACATCACATCAGGTACGGAAATGAAGGACTTCTCCTGTAGGTTTTCCGATCTTTACTTCCGGTAATTGATGATTATCTAGACAGTGCGTTGAGAAATGGAGGTTTTAAATCTTTCCCCCACCAAAATTTATCCAACAGATGTTTAAACATTTCCACTGATTTAGCTTCCACTACTTCTGTAGGCAGTTTGTTCCAGTCAGAAATTGCTCTTTGACTATAAAATTTACTCCTAAGTTCCAGCCGAGATCGTCCTGTGAAAAGCTTGAACTTGTGACCTCTAGTTGCTGAATTGATTGCTAGTGTAAAGAATGTGTCACTCGAGATCCCAAACTTTCCATTTAACAGTTTGTATTACAGTAATCATATCTCCTCTTCATCTTCTATAAAACAGTGAGTGAAGGTTTAGTCTCTCTAGACGTTGCTCATATGGTAAGCTCTTGAGACCAGGAATCATGCGAGTAGCTCTCCTTTGCACCTTCTCTACTTTGTCTGCATCCATTTTGAATCTCACATGCCATAAAATGTTCCCATATTCCAGATGAGGTCAAACCAGAGATACAAACAATATTGGTAATATTTCAGGGGTTATTTGAGAAAAGGTCCTGTGTATTAATTATTCCAAGTATTTGGTTAGCTTTCTAAACAGCTGCTGAGACATGTTGGTGAAAATTGAGCTCTTCATCCATAATAACAATATGAAGAATCTTGCATTTTTTAGTGTTTCCACCAAAATAATCACAAAAACTGCGGGATTACTGATTTCATGATGTAATCGGAGGAACAAGTTATTGAGTTTTCATAACTAGATCTAGTTGTTTCAGCTTTCGTTTTAAGTCTTGTTGTGATCGGTGCGAACTTGTAATGGGATGAGAGATGTGTGATGCTGCGATGTTTCATCTAATTTTTAAGTTTCACAATGTTTCACTTTGAAATTTTATTCATTTCTAAAACATTTTAGTTTTCTGACAATTTTTGAAATATATCGACCCCCCCCCAAAAAAAAAAACATCATTAAGACTTTTGTTAGATAATTGGATTTTTATTTGTTTGCTTGAAG
This sequence comes from Lytechinus pictus, assembly GCF_037042905.1. Lineage (NCBI taxonomy): Eukaryota > Metazoa > Echinodermata > Echinoidea > Temnopleuroida > Toxopneustidae > Lytechinus > Lytechinus pictus. The sequence continues at coordinate 7,605,220 of NC_087252.1, forward strand.
TTTGAACTCTTTTCCTCTGTCTTTCTTCGTTTTCTTTCTTTTCTATCATTCTTTCTTCATCCTCCTCCCCTTCCTGCTTGCCTTTTTTTATCCATCTATCTTTATTTCCAATCTTTCTTAGCTTTCTATTCTCATACCGGTACTTTCTCTCTGTTTATTTTTCTTTCCTTCCTTCTTTCTCTTACTTTCCTTCTTTTTTAAATATCAGGCATGAAAATTGGGTATGAAAAAAAAAGCTGAAAGGGTTTTGGAAATTTCGTTGACAAGCCCACCGGGCGAGCGGCTTGCCGCTCGCTGCTAACGGGTGGGGTCCAGGGGCCCGCCTTAGGGCCCCTGGTGGGGTCCAGGGGCAACGCCCCGGTGGGGGTCCAGGGGGCAACGCCCCTTGAAGCTCCTGGGTTTTATCCATTTTACAAATCCAAAAACCTGTTTGAGTTGAATGATTGTAATGAAGTATTTATATGGATTTTTTGTCAGTGTTTGTCCAAAATTCAATTAAAAAATACTAAAAAATAGCAAGAGCACTTCCCTGGTTTATCAAGTTTCCTGATCACTTCAAGCAGGTTGTACGAAGAATTGTCGGGTCCTCTCACCTCCACCTCTAACCAACTCCATCGCCACATATTAGCAAGTCCACGGTCAATTTCATGAACATCTTTTGAAAGTCTATCCACAACATCTGTGCGGTCACAAGTTAGTCCCCCACAAAATGCCATTTTTCTTGATTTGTTATTACAACAACAAGAAAAAACAAAATTCTTGGATTTCCAGCAAATTAATATTCGCGAATTATAAATGCGTCATGAAAATTCCATGTCACGTCACAAATCTCTGCGAGCACATTCAGCTTCTTTATCGGTCTTCCACCGGTCCGATATGATATGCGCGCCCGGTCGCTGCATGCCCGGCGCGCCGGGTTGCCCCCAGCGATTGCAAGCACACCACCGCTGCACTGCATGCACAGAAACGTAAAACACACCGCAAATACACGTGTAGAGTTGAGATGTGCTAGATAAGAGATTCCTGCGCAATCGTTGTAAAGGCCGAACGTCATATAACACGTAAGATATGCTAAAACATTTTAGCGCTAAAAATCGGAAATTAAAACGCGGATTTTAGGAGTAAAAAAAATGGAAATTCAGCAAACAAAAAACGCGGAAATCCGCGGAAACGCGGAGAATTTTCATGCCTGAAATATTCTTTTTTATTTCTTTCCTTAAACTTTTCTTTGCTTCCTTCTCCCCTCTCCTTTTTCTTTTTGTTCTTTCTCTCCTTCCATTATTTTCTTTCTTTGTTCATTCTCTCCTCCCTCCCTTTCTTTCATTCTTTATTTTTTTCCCCTTCTTATTCTTTCCCTTCCTTCCTTTTTACCTTCCTGCTTTTTCATCTTTTCCTTTTTTTGTTTATTTCAAAGAATGAAGGAAAATAGGAAAATTTTTCCTTTCCTTAACTTCAGTATTTCTTTCTTCCTCCTTTTTTCTTACTTTCTTTTTTTCCTTTCTCTCCTTTATTTCTTCTTTCACAGTCACACATTCATTCATCTTCCCTTCCTTTATTTTTCTTACCTTTTCCTTAAAAAAAAATTCATTTCACAGAATGATAGAAACCTTTTTTCTTTCTTTCATCCAATCTTTTATTCTTTAATTTTTCCTTCTTTTTCTTTACTTCATTTCCCCCTTCATTTTGTCTCTCTTTCCTCTCCATTAATCTCTTTTCTTTCCTCTTCTTTCTCTCCTTCATTCTTTCGTTCGCTTTCCCTTTCCCTTCCTTTTCTTTACTTCATTTCCCCCTTCATTTTGTCTCTCTTTCCTCTCCATTAATCTCTTTTCTTTCCTCTCTTCTTTCTCTACTTCATTCTTTCGTTCGCTTTCCTTTTCTCTTCTAACATTGTGTAAGTGTAACTGTGTAGCCCTGTCTAACTTTAAGTCTTTGATGATTTTTTTATTATTATTAAAGTGGCTCGGCCCGGTCGATCCGCTCGTGCATCGTGCTTTGTCCCGTATTTCAATTTTCGTTTTGTGAAATCTGGTCACCCTGGCTAGGGGGGTCAGAATTAAAATTTTTGGGGTGTCAGTAGGCGGGCCCCGCGATCGCGAGCTAGCCACCGCGCGAATATAGGTCTGGAGCCGAGTCGGGCATCAGGAAGGAGTGCAGACTCTGCGGGCTCCGCCTCGCCTAGGCCTGGGCGCGGACGTCCGTGGCAAGGCAACACACCATTTTGCCAATGCCAGACAGATAGGTCATGTTTGCCCTTCAAATTTGTCGAATAAAATGAGAAAATAGCCACATAGTGCATCTTACATTCGTCACCAATGATTCAAATAACAATATAGATAATGTGTAGAAATAGCGGATTCAACATACCAAGAAAATAAGACGTTCTTTCGAAGACAAATTTGTGCTCCATCGACCGACCGTACCGCAGGCCGTTTATTGTTGTATGACACAAATAAAAAATGAAAATTTTGACCCCAATTAATTAACGGGGACATTTGTGTTGATTTATCATCATCATCACATCCAGGGGCGTAGACAACGGGGGGGATGAGGGGGATGCATCCCCCCCACCTCACAAGGTGGGGGGGATGGCATGTACAATCATCCCCCCCCCAGGTTTTGGGGAATGATATTTGGTTACTTAATAAGTCATAATGATGATAATAATAGTAATAATAATAATGATAACAATTATAATATTAATAATAATAATAATTATGATGATGATAATAATATTCCTCATCATTATTGTAATTGTGTTTATTGTTATTAGCCGTTATGGTTCCGATTTCTTCACAAACTTACAAAGCAGTATTGTTACTCCATGGATCATAGTGATACTGTTTATGTTTTTTGTATCTGTATGTTAATGAGCCGCCAGCCAATATCCATCTATGGATACTATGCCTGTTTCTTTGAGGTAAAAAAAAAGCATAGTATGTACGTATTCATTATGCTTTATAATGAACAGACATATTGTTATTTGTTTGTTGTTTATGTGTTCTATTCACAAATGGCCACAGAGGCTGTTTTCATTCATAACCACATACCCATATCAAGACAACAAAGACTATACCTGCGTGTACACAGTTGACATTGGTTTTTTTTCTGACGAGGTGTAACAGCAAAATTCACAGAGATAAATAAATACGTAGTGTGGTTCAATATGCAATACTATGTGTCAGTCCATTCTGTATTCGTATGCCACGGTGTGTAGATCTTGTCGATGTATGTCTGTCCATTCAAGGCGTAGTATGTGTGTGGTGCGCGCACCCGTGTGTGTGTGTGTGTGTGTGTGCGTGCGCGCTTGTGTGTGTTATTTTACCTCATTAAGTATGCATCAGATTGCACGATTTCAAGTTCAAAATTGCAAAAGCTCCCTACCGTGGGAGGGGGGACACCCCCCTCCCCCCGCTCGGTCGCTTCGCTCCCTCGCTCGGGCGCTTCGCGCCCTCACTAGCGTTGGCAGCCCAGTCATCCCCCCCAGGTGTACGAACCTGTCTACGCCACTGATCACATCACATCAGGTACGGAAATGAAGGACTTCTCCTGTAGGATTTTCCGATCTTTGCCCGATCCGATCTTGAGAGACCCCAAAACCCTGTGAAAATTCCAGGATTATCAAAGTGGTAGCATTTTCATTGAATTTGATTGCAATTAAACTTAAAAAACTAAGTACATGATGCTGGGTGATGATCCCTGGCAGTTAGGGGAAGTGTTACTGTAGTTTTATATATCTATAAGGACCCTTAATTTCTGTGATATTTTATTGTTCTACCCCCCCCCCCCATCAAAAAGCAGTTTGAGCACTTATCTCAAAATTTGCCGTTGCAAAATTCATCCAATCAATATAGATACATTCATATCCTCCAAATCATAAATGTTTTTGGGCATACATCATCTAAAAAATAATTGGGAAACCGACTTGTACTTTTGGATTTACTCAAACTTAGGCATTAATATAATTTGGTTGTCCATTTTTCTTTAAAAAATCATAATCAGATTCATGTAGAGATGCTTTTTAATCCATTTTTTCTCATTTCTTCCCAATCCAGTCTGCCTTGTTGTTGTTCGTTTTGGGCCTGTTTCACGCCCTAGTAGTCTCCTCGGTAGACACTTAGTGTTGAGAACTCAAAGGTAGAAAAACTGCTAGGTAATTGCCTTCTCCTCTCTTTATTATTTTGTTCTCCCCCACTGAGCCCTCCTCTCTGTTAAAGTTAATCTCTCTCCTATCTCTCTCTCTCACACACATAAAACCCACCCACCCACACACACACACATGTTCATCCTTGAGGATGGTAGTATACTTGTATATCCACATACACTGTTCTCTTTGTCTAATCTAATCCATGTCTCACAAAACTGTACAAATTGTAATGCATTGTTATATTTATTCTTAACGAAATAATTTTTTATAGATTTTTCTCACATATGTAGAAACAATATAAGAAACATACTTAAAACATTCTAAAATAATACATAACATGACTTTTTAAATTTTTCATGTACATACTGTCTGTGCACATATGTAAATGCAAGAGACCATTCCAAGAGTTTCAAGAGTAAAATATATATTCGGTGTGAATAGCCCATCTGCTTATTCTGTTTGACAACAAGATTTGAGAGTTTCAGTTATGATCCCCGTTATCCTAAGGTTCCCACCCTCCAAAAAGTAGTACATAAGATGTATTTCTCCTTTATTTCAGATTTGTTAATGGCAGTCAAAATGGAAAATTTCATTTATTAAAAATGTACATGTACCACTCCCTGTGAATTTCACCACTCTACAAGGGCGGAAATCTCTCCCCAAAGGTAGGGGGGGGGGGGGAACAGGGGCTGGAAAATTTGACAAGCCCCTCCCCCTCTCCCCAAAAAGAAGGTTATCACCATAAATGTCAGGTCATCTCCACCCCCCAAAAAAATACATGTTTTATTTACATTTTGAATGATGTATTTCTTTCCATCATAAAAGACCCAAAAATAGTAGGAGGGACATTTGATATTGTGTCCCCCTACTATTTTGGGTAGGGGGGATATGTCCCCCTGGGATTTCCGCCCAAGCCACTCTAAACTTTAAATACAAGAAAAAGAAGGCTTTTAACCAATATTATAACACAATTTTCTACATAAAATTATTGAAACTATCATCAGCTCCATTTCACTAACCAACAAAACAAAAACAATACACATTTCATGTGAAATAAATTAATCAGACAGGAATAAAAATTTAAAAATGAGATGTACAATATGAATGAGTGCTTGTCATTGAAAACTGAGTTGAAAGAAAAAAAAATTTCAATTCATACCTTATAAAAGGGATCAAATGCCCATTTCATGATGAAAGCACCAAAAATCTATCTTTATTTATAGAAAACCAAGCTGGACTATTATCGTCTGTAAACGGATTCAACAGACATAAGCATTCCTTGTGCAAATTCCACGCGTCTGCATTTTGTCTAATCAGCCTATTTTCTCGTTTGGCTTCCCATAGCATAGAAATGGTGTCGAGCTGGAAATATGAGGCCTTCATGAAAAGGGCCCTAAGAGGCATTGCAAGATACTTGCAATTAATTGCAAGTAAATTCTAATACAAATCTTACAAACGATTGTAAATTTGTGGCTCATTGCATGTCTGCTTTTTGCAACAGAAAATATGAATTGATTTGCTACAAAAAATATTGATTCATCAAATAATAAAATTGCAATTTCATTTTGTAGTTGATTGCAAATAACTCTCTTTTCTAATATCTTCATGCATCTTGCAACAAAAGAAATAAATTGATTTGCTATACTTAACATTGATCAATAAAAAGTATTTATAACAAATGACATTTGTAACTGATTGTATATAACTTACATTTGCAACATATAATTGGTCTGGTTAGTAGTTACACAATGAAACATACAAAAACAATGAAACAAATTACTTTGAAATTGCAATTTTTTTTTACCTTGTTTTATATAAACAAACATGGTAAAAGGAAGACCACATCAGCAATTCTTTCTTGTCTTATCAGCATGCTCCATATACATACATGTATCTGTGAAATGGAATGACTGGATATATCACTAAAGTTTCTTTTATATTTGTTCTGCAAGATGCTAATAAGTAATGAACTTTTACACATGGCACATAAAAAATAGGCGAAGGATGGCAAAAGTTTAACTGTCACATTTTACATTGTAAAATATAGCCAAACCATTACGGGTGATTAGAATTGATGTTATTCAGATGACGATGATTTCACATTAGTGACTTTCATTAACTCATCTGCCCGACTTTGGAAAAAGGAAGCAAGTGACACATCAGTCAAGTTTGAGTTATTGTTGTTTCTGAAACACCCTTTGTGTATTGCATGTTCAGACAAAATTTGGGAAGAAATTATCATTTAATGGAAAGATATTGAAGAAAATATGCTGTTAAATTGCATTGACACCTCTGTAAATGACAAACCCACATTGCTCATTTACAACAAATGATACTTTTGTAACTTGCTTCCTTTTGCCAAAGTACAGCAGTAATCCATGAATGTCCTTTTCTCATAGGTCCATGAATCAATTATGATCAATCAATGAGGTGCAGCAGTTTATATTTTATGTACGCCAACAAGACTGGGAAAAGTGTAAACATTTTTTTTCAATGGACAAGTGACTGTGCAGCACTAAAAATTTCTATGCCCATTTATAGAATTCTGTTACTGTTAAGAGCTCTGTCAAATTTTCAAAACTCTTCATGTCTGTTTGCTACTAATATCTCCTTGTTCTTTATGTCTAAACATATGGTAAGTATAGTTCTGATTCAAAGAGAACGTTTTCCCACAAATATTGCACAAAAAATCCTTTTTCTCTGTATGCATTGCTTTTATATGAGTATTGAGAACATGCTTTGCTGTGAAACCTTTACCGCACTGCAAGCAAACATAGGGTCGAACACCTTTGTGGCGACGCTCATGTTTTGTGAAGTTCCCTTTATCAGCAAATCCCTTATTACAGACTGAACAGAAGAAGCGCAACTTCTGCGTCCGATGGATACGTCGCTTGTGATCTTGGACGGCTTTCTTGATTCTGAAACCTCTGCCGCAGATGTCGCATGAAAATGGTTTCAGTCCGTTGTGTTCTCCCTGATGATTGTTGAGGGCACTCTCCGATCCAAAGGTCTTAGGACAGAGCGTGCAACGATACATACGATTCTCTTCATGGCTACGAAGATGATCTATCAGCCGATACTCGCTACCAAAAATCTTTGGACAATGAGGACACTTGAAAACAACATCGCCAGTGTGCTGCTCCTTTTCATGAGTCCTGACACTACTGCGTAAGCTGTATCTCTTTGGACAATAGCGACACTTGAATGGCCGAAGGTAGTAGTTGGTGGTTTTACCAAGCATATCCTTGGGTTCTTCAGGCATTGCAGCATCTATCAGCATCTTTCCTGTTTTTGGTCCATTCTTGGAGGAAGCCTTGTGCGTTTGTTCATGCTTCTTGAAAGCTGCTTTATACGGGAACGTCTCAAAACAGACTTTGCATTGATGACCATGAAATTCATTTCGATGCTTGCGTAGCCCCGCTTTTGTTTTATACGTGCGATTGCATTCATTGCATTTGAGCACAAGGGGTTCATGCGTCTTCATGTGCTTTGCGAGGGTCCGAGAATTGATCTCTTTCTTGTCACATATCGGACAAGTATGACCCTTACTGAATTTATGAAAAGACTCATGCTCCTTTAGTTTACCAAGGCAAGAGAAAGACTTCTCACATGTTCCACACTGAAATACAAGTTCTCCCTCTTTGTTCACTTGGGTCTCTACTGTCAAATTTTCTTGGGTCGGGATATCAGTCTCCAATGGTTTCTTACTCTTTTTCCTCTTCCACATGAGCACTGGGTAGAGTTCTTCCAATCTATCCTGGGAGTGTTCACATCGCATATGTCTTAGGATCAGTTTAGCAGATGAGAACTGGTCCTCACACAAGGTACACTGGAACTTTTGTGTATCTGAAATTTAAAGAGAAATTACAAACCTTTTTATCATGAATTTCACCTTCAAGATACCTCTGGAATGGAGTCTCTCAAGGGTCTAACTTAGGACCTATATCTTTCTTCTTTTTTTTAGGAAAGAGGACTTCTTTTACAAGCCTGCCTGTAACACATTTTTGTTTTACTTAATCAGTTTCCTCTGTGACATGCAATAGTATAGACTACGAAAAAAATATGGTCGTTGAATTAACAATATTCATGCACAGAAATGAACAAGATTTTAATCATCTTATCTTGTATGGATGTACATATGATCCACAAGATTAGGTTGTTTTTTAATGTTGTGTGTTATTATCATACAATTCATTTAACAAGATATTCACTCAAGATAGCTTTAGGTTGTTGAGAGTAAATGCATAAGACTCACCCTGGTTGAAAGTGAGTTCATTCAATTTAGTATGGATTCCAACACGCTTGGCGTATTCTGCGTTGTAGAAGACCTTGAGTTCACTTCCTGGTTCAATGACCCTTGTGTTTCTAAAGTAGATTTCACCATAGAATTGATAGGCTTCCATGTTCTGTTCTTCTTCACTCTGTGCACATCTTACATGAGACATCCAGGTTTTACGTCCATCGAGGTAGAAGAATACTTGTCCAGAGATGCAGATCTAAAAATATTTTGAAATGCAAGGAGAAATGGGGACAGGGTATGTCTTATAATAATCAGTCAACGACATTTTGCCACTCAACTCCAGGAGGCAGTAGATTATGTGTAACGTGTTATTTCCATCAATGTTGTATAGTCTATAACGTTAATGCCAAGTTCCCATTGTCACAATTTGGGTCAAGAATGAACCCATATTCTAAAGTCGGGTTTAACTAAAACTTAGGTCTAAAGTTGTGGTTTAAGTATCGACAGCCAATTGTTACATAAATCACTAACAGTAGAGATATAATATTTCAGCTCATTTAGCTCTCATATCATTCATAATTGTGTAGGAAGTATAAATGAATAATCAAGCCCGAGTCATATCGATTATTTTGAAAATCGGTGTTCGACAGCTTTAATTCGATAGAACATCGATGCATCGAATTTTAAAGGCGCGGCGGGGAAAATCAAGTCAATTCTATTTTGCTCCGGCAGTCGCGTCGATGCGCTATGCACGCATTGCATGCACTGACGGTATGTGCTGGTCGGGTGAGCGTTGCACAAGCAGATGACAGAGCAAAGTTTGATTGTATTTTCCATGATCACAAAACACAAAAAAAGCCGGGGACCAATGCAGAATTCTTCCCAAAATATCATCAACAATGATATTTGCAGATGACAACATATAAGTTTAAAATGAAACAATATCAAAGACATGAATCACGCAGAGTCGATCCGAACGATTTTCGGTCAACTAGCATTCGCGGTCCAGACTCGCACACACCAACCCCGCCCGCAGCCCCGTACACTCACTCTCCCGAAACGACAGGCGTGCTTGATGCCAGCGCCAGCAAACAAGTGCAACCAGCGGGAGCACTGTAACTTGCCTGATATTGTGTAGTTGGATCCAAAATGAGCTCCAAATTGATGGGAATAAATACGTAATTTTTTCTGGATGGTCATTTGAATTGGTATTCAATGCTGATATAACGATTTTGAGGAAAGATTGTGGAATATGAGTTATGACGATGTTCGAGAATTAATCCTGATATGATAATCCACTTTTTTATATTTTAGACACAAGACAAGAGCATGCGATCGAAATAAATATGAATGTCTCGGATCGAGCTCTAAATTCATATAAATTATTTTTGGATGTTAAATAATTATGATTTAATAAGATTTTATGGCCATACTAAAAATATTGACGATGTAAGCAAAGTATGTCATGTTCATTAATAGTATTATACTGGCATTATTTTTATTCCACTCTGGCCTGGACGTCTCCGGAGCTAGCTCCGAGAAAAAGAAGCACAATGTGCATGCGCGTTCGTTGACGTAGGACATATTTTCCATTCATTAAATCAGAGCCCAAAGTTGGGCACAAACTAGCTTCAAATTGATGAAAAAAAATATCAAACGCAATTTTCTGTTTTGTCATGTAAAATGTTATTACATGGTGATATTACGATCTTCAAAAGAGTTTCTGCATGTTGACAATTTTCGAGAATCAATCCTGACGTGATAATTTTTTTTTAGACAAGTGCACTCACTCAAGTCGATCGTCATGTGATCTCCGTCATTGAAAATTGAAACGATTTAACGTTTCACATCAAGCTCTAAATTCATATTAATGATTATCATATGCAAATTATTGTTAAATATTACGATTAAATAATGTTCTATGGTCATGATATTAATATTGTTGATGATAGCAAGGTTTATTTTACGTTAATCACATCAATTTTCCGGCTATTTTCTGGTTTGATTAATATAAAAGCACAGTACCGTACTGCGCATACGCTGCACGATCGATGACTTCCATTCATGAATTCATCATGCATAAATTATCTCGGCACGAGCAGACGAGTGAGACTCGAACTATGATCAAAATAAACTTCAAATTAATGGTGAATAGGCATCATGATAGTAAAGTTGGACATTACTCTATTTTGATGATTGATCGTGTGAACCAAATGAATCGGCCGGCCAACATATTTTTTTTTCTTCAATGCACCGATTTTGCAAAATCTGTACCAGCGCTCGCCGCTCGATGACATCGATCGAACACCGATTTTAAAATCGATTCGACTCAGGCTTATAAATGATTGTCTTCACCATCGATAAATAAGGAAAGAGCACAGTAAACAAAAGAACCACACAACTTAATAAAAATTTTGACACATTTGGCTTCCCATAATTTTAGCACAGAGTTAGACCATGGTTTAAGTTAAACCCGACTACAGAATACGGGCCATGGTCTTTGAGTAATCAGAGTGATCGTGTTAGATCTTATCACATCTTGAGATCAGCCGTGGCAATCATTGTGATTGTAAACCGTGTTTGGACAGCTCAACATTATTCGTGATAAGCTATGGAAGGCCAATTGTAACAGATCGCAAAACAGAAGGAACAAGGTATTACCAAAGAAATTGATGCTCCTAAAAGCCTTCTGGTCTCTTTTTTTTCTCACAGAACGTGTTTATTGATCAAAACAATTTGATTGCACATATATTGAAACATGATTGAAAACATGGATATTTACTGATAAGTCTTCACTCAAGATTTGGCAGGGCAATGAATGATTATTTCATCTCGTCTCTTTGTGTGATAGACTGCACACAGGGTGATTTCAAGTACAATATTGAATGGTGTTAGTGAGTATTGGGGAAAGCAAACACCAGCCACAACACTTGACTTGACGCAAGGCTGGTGATGTGATTAAAGTCACTCAATGTTGAGCTATTAATGATGTGGTCATTATCATTTTCTGAAAGCAATAGTGCTTTATTATATATTTTTGTTGGTTTAGTTCAGCAACCTGGGGCCCGTAACACAAAGCTTAGCAATGATCGTAGAACATATTTCTACGATTGATTCCATTGACTACAATGTACAATCAATCGTAAAAATCAAGCGTATGATTAATCACTAACCTTTGTGTTTCAGGACCCAGATTTGGCCTGTATCAACTATCACAATGAATTATCATCTAAGCACAAACATTATGACTGAGCATTGCTGAATTACCTCCCATGTAGAATCTTTGGCTAAACCCTGCTCTTCATTCATCAGAGATCCTGTGTAAGGGCCAAACTCAGACCCCTTCTCCACAGTCCCTTTGGCCAGGACACCTTCAACCTTGCCATCTACCGACCACTTATACGACAGACCCTGAGGAAGTTCTGGAGTTGAGGATATCTTTCTGTTCTTCTTGAGGTTGAGTGCTACCAGGATGGAAGGCTCGTTGTTGGACGTGTTGGAGCTGTTCGGAGCAGGAGGATGAGTGTTCTGTTGAGATGACGGGATTTCACTGTCCTTTATCTGTTCCTTTGCTGGAAGTCGTTTGGACAGAGCTGGTGGAATGGGTGGCTGGCCTGGTAAAAGAAAGCACAAGGCATCTTGGTGAGCGGATCCTCATGCAAAATTATGCATTTTTACAATTATGAAGGAAACTTTTTCCTTTAACAAATTGATTGATATGATAATAAGGATTACTTCAGGATTTTTATCAATCCATGGTTATGAGTACACTGTGGCTAATTAATCCCTCAGGATTTATGCTCATTCATGACATCACAATAAGGGAACAACTTGCTCACATGCATTTCAAAACACACAAATTCTTTGTACCTTGTGTGATGTTTTCACAGTGTGGAGGATGAGTTGTGAGGAGTGGTGCGTAGCTTGCTGCCTGGGTTGTTGACTTGACCCTCTGATCTCTGATAGTGGCCGGCAGTTGATGGTGAGCTGGATGCACAGTGTTTGGGTTTGGAAGCACTGGAGTCGAATCTTTTCACAAGAAACCAAAGGGAAGAGAGTAAAATAGATCATCAAGGCTTTGCTGCCCTTTGGTATAGTATGCTAACTGCCATGGCATCCTTCAGTTTATTGGCCATAGTACAGTAGTTACCAATGTTTCTGTAACAATTCTGTAACAAACAGGCCCTATCCTGGAATCCTCAGGGGCAGGCCCAGGAACTGGAGAAGGGATCTTGATGCCAACATCAAAGAGCTTGGAATGGGATGGCAAACCGTAGTGAATGCAGCCCGGGACCGAGGACACTGGCATGCTGTCGTCAATGGCCTATGCTCCAGTACGAGTGACGGGCCATGAGTACAGTAATTACTATTGTCTGGCAAAGTTACTAACTTACATGTACATGTATACTTTAAGACAACAGCCCCCCCCCCCATCCATTCTATTAAGGTGAAATATGATTTCAAGATGTGCATGTATGTTAAAAAAAGTCATCATGCATAATTTTGTCTAAAATTGTTAACTTCAATAGTTCATTCTTCTTACTCAAGGTCGTCTTACCATATTCAGTATTAACCATTTTTGTTTCATGTCCCGTTTTCATCACTTAATATTTCGTTTTATGTAGTTCTTTTCTGCTTGTTGAAGAAGTTTAAGATACAAATTGTTTTATCATTTAGGCCTATTATGTTCGGAGTGGGCAATCCAACCATTCATATGTATCCACTTTTCATTTCATTCTGTAAATGTACCTGATGTACCTTTTGTTTTGTATTTTGCATGTTTTTTTTAATGGAAAATGAATACAATACAATACAAAACAACCATATATAGTAAACCATTTCATTCTGTAATTACACTGTATACCTGATGTAATTTTTGTTTGTATTTTGCATGTCTTTTTTTACAATACAAAACAACCATACATGTATATAGTAAACCATTTGAGTATTAACTGTCACTCTACAGTATTTACCAATGCATGATCTGTCATAATAGAAATTCTATCGGGAATTTCATGTAGATACCATTTTCTTTCTTCTTCTGTTCTATATTTTTTACTCGGGTTTTTCAATAAACCGAAGATATGGAGTAAGGAGCGCTTATCAATGCTTTCGAAAGACACATTAATAAACCAATTAACTGACACCCACATCCATGAAAGGAAAACAAAAGCATGAGTACTAACTGTTAAATCTAACTGTTACATTTGCTGGTCCGGACAAGCTCTTACTATTAATTACCTGTCCTGGACAAACTCCTACGTAAACCTCCTGAATCCTGTTCTCCATTCAGACACTCATGAACTGGAAAACAAGCCACACCGTGTCAAATCGTTTAAAGCACAGTTTATTTTATTACAAATATACACATGACGATTCCGATTCACAAGTCCGTTGTTCACATAGCGATATATCCTTTTTCTAGTCTGTACTCCAGACTTACGTGCATTATTATCTCGTCACACTAACAAACGATGTTTATAAATTAAACAAAATACTCAAAAAGATTTTAATACTCCACAACGTCTTTCCTCGGTGAATCTATATCTCACACACAGTGCAATTAATAGCAAAATCAAATACGAGAGCTGTACAGGGGAAGGTGGAATCCCCCTCGCTTAGCCTGGTGGAAATCATCGGATATCGATGGATAGCGCCACCTCCACACTAAACTCAACCAACCAACCAATCAGCGATTTACATGGTACAACTGGAAATTTGTGGCGTGAAACGATCATAACTGAGATTATAGCGCACTACATGTAGCTTTTTTTCTGGAGATACCAATCTATTATCTTTTTAAATATACTGTGCCGTGGCCGAGTGGTCTAAGGTGCTGGGTTGGAGATCCGAGGATCGGGGATTCGATTGTCGGATCGGCACCTATGCCCTTGAGCAAGGCATTTTATCTACATTGCTGTTTTATCATACATCAAATAAATGAAAAATGCTATATGCATTATGAATACCAATGTGTGGTCTTGTTAAAAAAATAAAAAATAAATATGAATTCATGTCAGATACAGTCAAGAGTTGAGCATAATCACCATGGTAAATTGAACTCAGCATTGAAAGTCCAGGGCCAGTGTGTGGAGCAGGGAATGCTCGGAGAGGTTGATCTACGGCAAACTCAGGCTGATGTTGTGAGGTTGGGTGGTATGGTAGATCCATGGGGTAGGGAGTAACATGTTGCTGATGTTGTTGGGAATGTCTTTCTTGTTGGTTTCTTTCTGGGCAGTAGAAACCCGGTGGGTAATTACCGTCCATGGTTCAAGAAGCTGTGTGTGGGATGAAAGAGATGAACATTTACTACATAGGCCTACAGATTAAAAACCGCTTATCAAAAAAGCAGCTCAGTGAATCACAGTTTTTATAGACAATAAAAATTCAAAATTCAATTGGGCATTTATTGCATAAAGAAACCACGAAATGCTAGAAAAGAATTTGTGTACACCCAAGTCACTGACATCCACAAATTCGCTGAAGTGTCAATTCCTCAAATTGCAGTATCTTTGCCTGTGATCACATGTGCCTAGACAACAATCCTATATCAGGTAATGGACACCTAGCAACTGGAAGCTGGAATTTCCCTCTCAATTTTTCCATAAAATTTGATGAAATCAAATACCATAACAAAAATAGGAGCAAATCTAAGTATCTAGAGATCTACATGTACAATATGTGTGTTGGTTGAAAGGAGAATCCTCTAGAATTAGCTTCATCTCTATGTTCAACATCTGTTCAGTTCAGTTTGGTATATTCTTCACTTCAGTTGCAATAGATACTTTCAGTCACTGTCCCACTTCTCTGGTCATCTTCATTTCTTTCCTATTCAGATGCGCTCATTTATTTCATCCTCACATCTGGTTCTTTTGTTAATATTCTTCATTACAATCGCGGAAGTTTACAGTACACCATGTGTAAAGTCCTGGGCCCTGTCTTACAAAGAGATGCGATTGATCCGATCAATCGTAACTATGGACGGCAAGCAATCATGTCAACATGTATGGTTGTTCAAAATATTTTCTAGCTATGATATACAAGGCTCGACATTAGCGGTGGCCCGGTGGCCCGGGGCCACCAGAAATTCACCTCGGGCAACCATTATTGATAAAATGTTAAGTTTTGGTGGCCCGAATCGGGCAACCAATAATTTTCAAAGTAGCGCAATTTTTCTCCCGATTTTGCACGCATTTATCAACTTTCTACAGTTCAAATTGCAACCCAGTTCGTCATGCGCCCTTTTTGTTGATCTACACACAAATACACACACACAAAGTTTGCATATTAGGCCTACAGCTATAGCATAGAGTAGCTATTATCCAGCCAGCCGCGCCGGCCGGCTGGCGTGAGCTTTGCATGAAGCCACTGCATACAGCTGTGCTCTAGATCTAACTCAGCCTATTCATACTCCAGGAGCTGCGATAAAAAATGTTGCTGCTATGCTAAGAAATCTTCCACAGAACTTTGAAAATCTGAGTCAAAGTCACATTTTACACAAATGAAATGACATTCTACAGTCTATATTACGAAAATTTGGTGTACCCTGATTATTTGCAAGCATTGAGAAGAGGAATTATGACCTCTCCTTTGACTACAAAAGACCGATTTCCAAATGAATTAATACACATAAAAACACATAGGGGCATTTTCACGGTAACTGACATTACACGGCACAATGTTTTCACACCTTTCATTGTGTGTATCTCTAAAACAACAAATGATGGGAGTTTGCTTTTGATAGAGTTAATAAAGTGAACCTTGCTGTATAACCTGATACTAAGTTTTCCTATGTAACCACATTTTTTTACGCATCAGCAAGCAAAAATGTGTCGGTAACTGACATTACGCAAAAGGACATGCAATTTCAGGGTGTTCATTAAAATTGAAATATCTCATGTCCCTGAGTAGATAGAGTAATAATTTGAATATGTAAATATACCTCTGTTACTAGGTTAAGATGTGTCAAAATATTAAACAATTCGTTTTTGTCTTTTGGGGGCTATGATAATTTTTCCACAACCATGCTGGTAACTGACATTACGGTAACTGACATTACACTTAATTTGCCATAGAGATAACACATGGAAGTCAAATGTGTGGAATCATTGCATTGTATCTTCTGTGCAGAGCTTCACATGAAAGTGAGCTTGATGTGGAAGTATACCCGAGTTTCTAGGAACATTTCAATGAAAAAACTTTTTCTTTTTCTTAATTCCTTTCTTTGATTTGAAGATTTTTATCATTACTTGTCGGTAACTGACAATACACATTAACATTTACCAGTGCTATATGATTTTCAAAGGCATAATTTTCTTGGTACTTATATGTAAGGCTTTTTAAAATCATAAAAGTTTCATAATACTTCACATTTTTAATTATCAAAAGATAAGAAATGTATGTTTTACTTCCTCGGGAGGAGGGGGGTCATAGCAGCTACATGTTTTCCTATAGTAATTTAATATTGCATTGACTGTACACATATTTTTCTGACTATACACCCATAATATATTCATCAGTTTTATATTGACTTTTTAAACCTTTTCCTTCTCCAACCTCCCCCTCCCCTCAAAAAAGGCAAAATGAATAAGGGTCTCCTCCCCTAGGCTACATGTACCCCTCCCCTGAATCTCATGCAGCCATGTAGTTTTATTGATTTCTATTCTGGTCAGTGCAAGCGATGCTTGTTCATATCTGTCGGATTTCAATTCTCTTCATAATTTGTTTTTAAAATCATTTTCTTTGCTAATTTCTTTTTTAAGCTGTCAACAAAAAATAAACTCCAGCTTCTAAACTGAAACTGAACTATTTGTAAATTAGAAAAAAAAACACAGTTTTAGTAGATCCATGCAACATTGATCAGAACTGTCAAATTTCACTTTTCACCTATACTTGTAAACCAAAAACAAAATTGTATCACACATCCACACTACTAACAGGTATAAAAACCAGGAATTTACTTTTAGCGAGGCAATGCTCAAAAGAATCCTAGAAACTAAAAAAGGGACCCTGGAAATCCCCTTCATCACAATGTTAAGCTTAAAAAATGTTGCAGATTTAGGCAATAGGTTGGGAAAAGTACCCCCTACCCCCCCCCCCCCCCCCCGAAAACCAAACAAAAAATTGTCTGATACAATTAGGTACTTGGTAAGTGCATGTACAAAACAATTTCATAGTAATTTCTTTTTGCCTGATGGGAATGCAACTTCCTTCATAATTTCATATAGTATTCCTTGTGAACTATACCTTTTAAAAGTCAATAGCAAGCTCCTTCTGGTGTGACTTTTAAAGTGAAAGACTTAAATAACAAGTATACAATATTTCTTCACCATAAAATTGACCACATATTTGCATTTCAATATTGGTAACCAACGTTTTATCATGGTAACTGACATTACATCTCGGTAACTGACATTACATTTTCCACTTGGTAACTGACATTACATATATTTAATGGTACCCTATGGCTTCATTGTTAATTGGTAATCTTTTAATAATTTTGGTGTAGAAGGGAGGGGTGTTACCTAGAGAAGTTTCATTTAATATATCCTCTTTTCCAGGAAATTAGAAAAAAAAATTCATGTTTTCGGTAACTGACATTACATACCATATCACATACTTCATCAATGTTTTTTTATCAGATGAATGAATTACTGGTGTTCCTTTCTGTGGGATTTTAAAAAGTGTTATAATAGCAAGCTAAATCACAGGCGAAAACATCATGATCAAACCTGTTCTTTAAAAATCTGTGAAAACAAAATATGTATCAATATACTATTTTCAACACTAATTTGTATCCATACTTTGGCAGCCATTTTGAAATAAAAAATGGCTGCCAGAGTCTGAAATTTTTTTGTCTCGGAAACTTCAGGTCTTGTTTTATTAAAAAACATAAAGCATTTGACATGAATATCAACTTGATTTTTTTGCCTCTGTGTCCATCTGTGGTGAAAATGCCCATAGGCAAGTACATCATAGTCCCACTGTGCATTTGTATGTATGTTGATACTTGGTTTCTTTCGAAGCTGTGTCTTTTCTAGCCAAAAATAAACAGACAATTTCTTTCTTTCTTGTTTATAAATGACTTCTTAAACCACTCTTGAGAAAGTAAATACTTTGGGAAGGCATTTCATTGATATGAAATGTGAATTTTTCCAACATTTTGGCAAATATAGGGAAGGACTTTTCTCACACTTTTTTTCCAGATATAACTTTTGTCGTTTTCTTCTTATTTTGTTTTCTTTCATATTTTTACAGTGGTTAAACCATTTATACCCCTTCCCATTGAATATGCCTGATTAAAAAATATGTTTCTACTGAAATAACACAAACTAAAGGATATAAAAATAGAAATGTGCCATTCTCAGAAGGTAAGTGAAAATTATTTGCTTGGCTTTTAATTATATTCCAGTCAGAATAGACTGTTGCCACAGCTGTTAAAAATATTCGTAATGGCTCCTTAATTTTCCCCTTTTCCCCATGTTTATATTAATTTTGTTTTATTCATTTTTCTTTCACTTTTTCTTTTTTTTCTCTCTAAATTTTTTCTTTTCTTTTTTTCCCTGTTCTTTGTTTTTTCTTTCTTCATTTTCTTTTTGTTTTATTTCACTTATTTCTTTTATCATTTTTGTTTTCTTTTTGTAATATACTTTTTGAAAATTATTTTTATTTGTTTCCCCCTTTTATGCATTGTTCTAATTTTGCAGCATATTTTCCTGTGATTTTCTCCTGCTATAATATGCTGCAAAGAGAAAACAGAAATAAACTGGATTTGGGGCCTGCATATAATCTAGGTTTTAGGATTAAAAGAGGAAGAAATGAAAAACCATTGTTTTGTACATCTATCTGAGTTTGCTATGCACTATTTATTTACTTTACCATGAGTGTGTCTATACGGAGATTTAAAAAAAAAGTCAACACAACCTGCGAACAATAAAATTCATTTATTCTCTTTCAATCATTTCATTTTTACAACGATAGAAACAATTTATATTTTACCACAAGCCAATTAGCAAAGTAAAATAACAGCAAACAAGGTTTACATACAAGATGATAAAGTGAAAGTAACTTAGTGGTATTGGCTGCAGAATTAATATTTCAGAAGTTTGTTTTAGTAATTTTTAATGTGTTTCTTTATATTTTTTTCGGGCCACCAAACTTTAATATCGGGCCACCAAAAAAAATTATTTGATGGTTTTGGTGGCCCGAACGGGCCACCACCAAAAAAGTTAATGTGGAGCCTTGTGATATATATATGCATGTTTGTTCAAAATATTTTCTAGCTGTGATATACATGTATATCCATGCATTACTTGTTTTCTTAAAAATCCACTGTGCTTCTCTTTGTTTACAGAGGACACTGTGCAAATTTCTTGTAGAAAAATTTATGACACTGATGGATTTCTATGGAGTTACGATTGATTGGATAAATCGTAACTCTTTGTAAGACGGGGCCCTGGAAAGGACTGAGATAAAAGTGGATAGAGGTAAAGATGAAATGGAGAGGCCAGAAAGTGAAGGTTAGGAACTAGAGTATCTCTTGGAATTGAGTGCAGTCCTTAAAAGGACTGTAAACCAGAGTAGAAAGCCTGAGTAGTAGGCAGGATGAAAAGCTTGAACAGAAGGCTGGTTGAGCTGGAGAGGTGACACAGGCTTGAGTAGATGAGAGGAATGGCTTGAATCAGCAAATGCCATTGTCGAGCAGGAGCGGGATAGAAGATTGAAGTTGAGACATAGATCCCATTAATTAACATTTAGACACAGATACCCCCTCCACACAAAACTTTTGATGTTACATCAAATTTGAATCACACATCTCTGTCGTCTCTAGTACCTTTATCAGCTCAAATCTAATTGCTTTTTGAAAATTCAATTTTAATTTGTGATTGCACAAAAAGATGTGATGGAGCAAATCAAAATCATTCTTTTCACGCAGGAGTTTAAAAAAAAGATAATTCTTGGAGACAAAAAGTATTATATACTTCCCTTGGTAGAATCAGATTTGAATGCAAATGATTTAGCCACAAACATAAAAATTGCAAAACAGAGAAGAAGATATTCCTTCCCTCATATTATGTTGAAACTCTAGCTTTCAGAAGGGTATTTCATCAAATCTCTAGTAACTTCATCTGCTCAATTCAATTGATATTTCTAAGATTAACTTGATTTACTTATGGAGTGCGAAAATCAGAAGTTTCCTCTGCAATTTATTGAAATTTGAAAAAAAAAAACCCAGGAAGATATTTCTTGGACTCACATGAAATACTTCATGTTGTATGATTAAGAAACCTAGTGACAGTCAGACCGCAGGTCCCTATGCTAATGAGCAAAAAGGCCAGATTCATCCAAATCATCTCGTGGCTGAATCCTCCTCCTTGCAAAATCTCGTGATTTGTGAGATTTTCTTTCTCTAAGAATTTATGTTTTAACCTCAAGTTAAATGAAATATTATTGCACCATCAGATAGAGTAAAAGTTACTCTTTCATATTGGTCATTTATTTTGTATACAATATTTTGTTAAATAAGTAAATTTCTGGCCTGAAAATGTGCTTCAAAACTGAATTTTCTTCCTCTGTTTTCTTTTGCAAATTGTGCAAAACTTTTTATTTTGAGCCTCAATGATATCTATATCACCATAGAGCTGAACTTCTGTACTTTCTCACAATGCCACTCTTGATATGCGGCACCTTTTAATCGGGTCAAGATCACACTTTTCCCACCAAGGTACAAGACGAGATTTCAGAAATTTTGTACTTGCATGAAATCCAGAGTTCTGATTGGCTGGATAAGGTTCACAGAACAACAGGCGCGCCTGGCGCGGGGTATTTGAGGAGATTACCACATGGGAAGTGTGACCTTCCCACAAACCCAGGCACTGGAACCGTTGGAATTTGCCATTGTGTGGTCTTTTTGACCAATCAGAGTGCAGTATTCTTGTTTTCAAGCTGCTTTATGTACTTGGCAAATGAAAAGTGTGATCTTGACCCGATTAAACCAATTCTTATTTTGAAACCTATATCATTTCAAAGCATACATATTCAGCTTTATCATGATATAAAAATCATTTGGGCTCAAACAAAAATAAAGTGTGAAAATAGCAGCTTTTGTCAGGTGAAAATATTTATTTTGTAGCATATTTTAGATCAAAATTTTAACCTATATTACAAAATCTTTGAATAAATCCAAACACATGACCTAAAAGAATGATTCTTCTTCTTTACAATGGTACCAAATTCATGAAATTCGATGCACAATTAGAGCAGCAATGACCGAATGAAAAGATGTGTTTTGGTCCGCATCAAGCTCATTAAATATGCAAAACATCTCAAGTCATGAATATCACTTGGATGAAAGAAGCCACTTTCTTGGGACCTGCAGTCTGACTGGTGACATGAGCATATTTCAAATGAAGGGTGCAGGGATATGACATGAAGTTTTATTGAATATTGTAGAAGACTTGTACTTTTTTTTAATGTACATACAATATGAATACCCAGTTGTTGTGTGTCCGGACAATCAATTTTTAACAGCCATTTGTTAAAAAATTAACAAGCAAAGTTTCATCAGTTTCTAGAATAAAAAGTTAAAATTTTATTTTAGTGTAATCCAACAAAAAAAAGGCTTCCAAATGTTATTTTAAAGTGTCCGGACACCCATCTCCCATCATACAGCACAAATGTCTGTCTTTTTTACCTGCTTGCCCCAAAATATGGTTGTCTAGCAATGAGTTGAAACTTGAAAAGCAAAAGAAGCAGGTATGAAAGCACATAAGTTTAATGACTACAGGACCCAGGAACAATTGTATTTTTCCAGTAGTTGTGGTATAATTATAAAGGTATAAATGCGATCAATTTGAAAGAAAAAAAAAGAATTCACATAGGGCCTAGGCCTACCGTACTTTGGCTGAATTCTTCTTCAATTTCATGTAGATCTAGATCTATAGTTTTATTTTGCTGGCAAGAAAGACACCAGTCTGAGATCTATACTAGTATAGTCTATAGACGAGGGAGGAAAAAAGGTAGAGAAAGGGTTTGAGAAATTAAAGAGAAATGAAGCAATGCCAATGGCAATGGAAACAAAATTAATTTATCAATATCATGTTGAATGAAATGAGCTGAGACGAGAGAGATGTTTATTCTTAAATTTTGAGGAAAAGAAAGAGGCAAAACAAAGAAAAAGCCATCAAGCGATCTTCGTTCCCCCCCCCCCCCAAGAAGGAGAGTATGCATGAAATGGGACCAGAAAAATGGGCAGAAGCACAGAATTTTTGAAGATCTCAGTCCAACAACTTTTCACACTGCACCGTGCAGCGCACGTCTGGCATGCAGTCACACAGCCTCAGTCACTCGTCATTTCGCGGATGCACAGCACAGGCGACGCAGCTCGCAGTCCATGAACGACACACAGTCACTCACAAGCAAAAACGCACAACAAAAGAAACTTCAAAATAATATGAAAAGTAACTTATTACATGTTCATGCCCTAACAAACTTTATAAGAATCAATACAAGTATATATTAAGTGCATCGTACCTACTCAACTTACGTTCTTTCGACAGTTAATCCTGAAAAATTAACTCTAAAAATCAGGAGCGAAGTCGTTCGTTGGCGAAGTCATTTCCCAAGCATGGTCTTTGTAATGGTACAAAGAAAAAACAAAATAATGATTTTTGTTTTGTTTTGCTGCTTTTCTTTTGATATCTCGATTCAATTGGCCTTTGAAAATTTACAAAACACACACAAGAAGCTGATCAATGGCGAAATGGAATAAAATAATTAACTATCAACTCAAGCCTATGTCCCATATGCACACATTATGTAAGTCCCTGTAAGTCATATAATCTCGCGCTGAAAATCCATTAAAAAAAATTAAATGAATCAGGTGAAAGTTGATTATGTGCAATAATGGTCAAACTTTTGCCAGGGTACCAATCCATGAGAACTGAAGTAAGCCTGAAAAATTGTAGGGTGTTTGTATATTTATATACGAGTTGTTCAATAAATATATGGGTATTTCTTCAACTTAATTAAGTTATTTTTCATCATCATCATCACCACAATCATCATCAACATCATCATCATCATCACCATCATGACACCACTATCACCATCATATTATCACTGTTAACTTCTTCAGGTGACTCTTCGCAAGTCATATCTCTGGGGCCAAAGTAATCTGTTCAACTGAGATTTTAATTGTTTTTTTTTATCCTGGTCTGAAATAATGCTTGGAGTTATAGGCGTTTGGCAACTGTATCATCTACTATAATTACTACAGCTACTACTACTATAACAAATTTTTAGTACTACTGCTCTTTTCTTCCCAACCCCTTTCTCTATCTTTCTCTTGTTCTACATATTTATCAGCCTCTCTTCCTTTGATCTTTGTCCTCATCTCTCTCTCATCTCCCACTCTCCTCTCTGAACTCCCTCTCTTCAACCTCTTTCTATAATCGCCATATCTTTCTATCTCACTTTATTCTTTCACTCTTTCATTCCTTTAAGGCAAGGCTCCACACAAACATTTTTTCTTGGTGGCCGAAATGGTCCACCAAAATTATCAATTTCACATTCTTGGTGGCCCGCAAGGCAAATTTGGTGGCCTTAAAACAATAGTAAATATCAAAACTTTGGTTGCCCAACTGGACCACCAAGTGTGGGCTTTTGCAGAATTTTGGTGGCCCTACTCTCATTTTTGGTTGCCCCGAGCCACTGCTAATGTCGAGCCCTGGCCTGCTTTCACGTTCCTCCTTTTCTCCTGGCTCATCATCTCTTGTCGAAGCTCCAAGGACATGAGAAAATATGCAAATTTTCACAAAAATAAATGATCTGTAACAAAATTTGCTTTCTTTATACTACAAAAAACAAAATTCTGACATTCAAATCTACATAATTCTCATGGACAAGAGTCTACCATTCAAGTGAACTAATATTCCATAATAAAAAAGCGAAATTTTTGGTTCCATGACATTTGCTCTGGCGAAAATTGCTCCGATGCAAATTCCCCACATGAATGGACTGACCAACTTCAACCAAGGATTTAACACTTTATCCTATCCTAAATCTAACAAACACCCTATTGCGACCCCAACCCTAATGCTAAAGCCCGGAGCAATTGTCGCCGGAGGAAATGTCATGTCACCTCAGTTACCCCCTCTCTAGACGGAGGGGTGGCAGTAAGGGTATTTCTTGATTATTTTACAAGTAACCTGGTTCAACTGTTATCAATTTCATTCAAACCCTAATTTTTCTTGTTCTTTATTATGAACAATGAATATAAATAGATTATGTAGATGATATATACATCACTGTAAAAAGGGAATATAAAATAACATGGCATGAGTTGAAAATTGAAGATGTACAAATGTTAAAAAATACAATGCCTAGACATGTAAATTGAGGGTTGAGCAGAGATTATAACATTTGCACTTTAACGTTCGTTTATGTGGGGGACAGTCTAACAGGAAAAGATCAATACAAATGCCCTTTGCGGTAACTATTTGAGCATGAGTTTGATCACAATCCACTGAATTGAATGACATCCAAATGTTTGTATGTATGAATAAATTCTGGTAGTAAATGTGTCATTACTCAGTATTCAACAAAACAAGCATGCTCTTCAAGGCAGATGTTGCACTTTTTTTCTAAGCAATACTGAAAATGGCACTACACATTTTATTTGTTTTGGTGATCTTCAGTGCAGCAATTTCTATAGCTTAGATTTCATAATTTCACATAGATAAATAATAGATTTATGAGCAAAAAAGAAAATCTAGATCTAGATCTACCATGATATGGTTACAATAAATAGTGATATAGAGAGAAAATGTATGCAAAATTGAGGGTCATTAGAGATTGAAAAATTCCTGCTTAACTTCATTCATTGAGCACTTCATATTTTAGCAGTAGGTATCGGCACAGCCACATTTGTTCTATTTGCAACTTGTAATCATCCTGTTCATGATCTCTATATACAGCACCAAGTACTAGCAATAGCTTGGGTAAAATGTGCCTCATAAAGCCACCTTAAATATGACAATAATTGAATTTAAAAAAATTAAGCAGTCCTTATACATGGCAACCTTACTTCCATAGGTCTGTATTATGAACTCTGGTTAATTGTATAATCTATTCTAAAGTTGAAATTGTGACAAACATCTTTAAAGGAGAATGAAACCTTTGGAACAAGATAGCTTTTGTGAAAACAGAAAAATCAAAGAAACAGATCAACGAAAGTTTGAGAAAAATCGTACAAATAATGAGAAAGTTATGAGCATTTGAATATTGCGATCACTAATGCTATGGAGATCCTCAAATTGACAAGGCGACAAAGATGTGTGATGTCACTTGTGAACAACTCTCCCCATTACTTTAGTATATATTTCACTTAAATTGCCTCTTTTATCACATCTATCAGTAGATCATGTGTTCTTTCTAGAGGAGGGTATGTAATACAGATTTTCAAAGAATACATCATGGATAAGGAGTTTGAATCACAATAAGAAAGAGCAAAAAGAGACATTTTGAGGGTATTTTATAGTCCATCAAAGGGAAAGTTGTTCACATGTGACATCACACATCCTTGTTGCATTGCCAATAGGAGGATCTCCATAGCATTAGTAATTGCAATATTCAAATGCTCATAACTTTATCATTATTTGTCCGATTTTTCTCAAACTTTCTTTGTTCTCATTCTTTGATTTTTCTGTTTTGACACACGCCTACTTGTTCCAAAGGCTTCATTCCCCTTTAACAGTGGAGGTTCAATTTGTTGGCTCATCTGATGCCCAAATCACTCATACCTGTTTGGGAGTGATGAATAACACAGTGGCCATCACCATCAAATGAGGAATGACTACAGTAAACATAGGAAATATACACTGTAAACAAAATTTCTGACAGTTTTGGATTCCAATAATTTTGGCACAGACCGAGACCATGGTCTAAGTTAAACTGGGCCCGTCTTACAAAGAGTTTATACTTTATACGATTGATCCAATCAACCACATCTATGGACAGCCAGCAACGTCAACACCTAAAATGCACGTTTGTTGTAATATTTTGTAGATATGATGTATATTCTAGGCCTTAACCGATAATTGTATCGGGCCGATATTTGGCCGCATTGGCAAAACATCAGTATCTGCATTCTTTTTTATGAATGGCCAATGCGTAACCGTAAAGTGTATCGTGCTGTGGCTGGCCGTGAACAAGTTTTTCTGAATTTTCTCTGTTTTTCTTCAATCAATATAAGAATATGTGGACCTTATTTGATGAATAATGATAGTATGGCTATAGTTTTGGTACTACATGAAGTTAAATTTCCTGTAAACTTCTATTAAATTTGCGATTGTCTCCAAACTTTTCTGAAGATGCACGCTAAAACTTGAAATAGACCGACTGAAGTAAGCAGACTATTTCGAGTGTGTCAATTTACAGATGAATGAGATGATTGCAGATTGGATAAAAATAAGATTAAAGATTTTTTTTTAGTTGATGAAAGATACAGATAAATAATAGTAATATTTATTTACTGACCAGAAAATATTTCAATATATTTTAATCATTCGTTCACATTTTAGATTCCCCCCCCCCTAAAAATATTGTCATTTCCAAATTGGCACTAATGTACACGCCATTTTCGGACCTAAAGCTTTCATACACTGTTCCAAACATGTCATGGCACTTCCATGTTCCGTACCGGTACCGTACCTCTACCTCACCATACACATTTTTCCTGTCTTAATAACTAGCCTCTCAAAGTAACAATGATAAAAAACAAGTTGATACAACTGCCTCAGAAAAAACAAGGTAAATTTTGGCTTTTGTACTTTTGTTGAGGTTTTTAAACTTTTTACCTTGAATTCGGGCTGTTCGGACTGAGTGGGAGGCTGTTTACAATACATGTCATGCATTAATAGTGTAGCTATAGCGGCCATGCTGACAAATGTTTGCATTACCGTATCTGTAACTTTAGTTCTGTATATCGGATGGTATCGGTATTTACAGATACAGGGAAGAAAAATATCCGCACATCGGATCGGCAATGAAATTCTGTATCGTTTAAGGCATCGTATATTCATACATCCATTGTTTTCTTGAATATTCAGTAGGCTTCTCTTTGCTTAAAAATTACATTGTGCAAATTTCCGGTACAAAAAAAACTAGTTGAGGTTGATTGGATCAATCATATCGTTGTAAGATGGGTCCCTGGATTTCAGAATTGGGGCCTATATGTATCTATTTTTTTGCACTGCTTACATCCCCCCGTTCTTTATGTTGCATCATGTGATATGTATAGTTCTGATTTAATGAAAAGGTCTTTCCACAAATGTTACAAGAAAACGCTTTCTCCTCTGTATGCACTGCCTTTATGTGAGTGTTGAGACAATGCTTTGCTGTGAAACTTTTCCCACATTCTAAGCAGGCAAATGGGCGGATGCCCTTATGGCGACGTTCGTGAATGTTGAAATTTCCTTTGTTTGAAAATCCTTTGTTGCATACGGAGCAAAAGAAACGCAAAGGGTTCTCCTGATGCATACGGCGCTTGTGAGCGCGATAAACACCCTTTTGTCGGAATCCACGGCCACAGATTTCACACTTGAATGGTTTCAATCCATTGTGTTCACCTTGGTGATTGTTGAGGGCGCTCTCCGACGCAAAGGTTCTGGGACAGAGAGTGCAGCGATACATACGATTCTCCTCATGGTATCGCATGTGATCTATAAGCCGGTGCTCCCGAGCAAAAACCTTTTCACAATGAGGGCACTTGAAGAAGTGATCGCCAGTGTGGTGCTCCTTCTCATGTTGCTTGACACAATAGCGGTTCTGGAAACGATTTGGACAATACCGACACTTGAAACGACGTTCATAGTAATTGGGAGTTTTACCAAGCATATCCTTGGGTTCTTCAGGGGTCGAAGACACTACTATTGTCTTTTCTGTGTGTGGTCCATTCTTGGTTGAAGCTTGCTGTGTTTTCTTATGTTTCTCACAAGGTGTCAGCTTGTCCAAACAGATGCGACAATAATGACCATGGGCGTCACTCATGTGCAGCTGCAATTCATACTTCCTGTTGTAACTTTTATGACATTCTTTGCACTTGAACTTCACCCCCTCCCTTTCGTGCGTCTTCATGTGTTTCGCAAGCGTCCAGAAATTTGTTTCCTTCTTGTCACAAACGGTACACACGTGACCCTCGTTAATTTTGTGAAATGACTCGTGCTCCCTGAGCTTGACGATATTTGAAAAAGACTTCTCACAAGTTCCACAACTGAAGTCAGCATCTCCCTCCTTGCTAGCATTATTGACTGTTGAATCTTTTCGGAATTTGATCCGAGGTTCAGATGGCTTGTGCTTCCTCTTTTTCCAAATTACTACAGGGAACAGTTCTACTCTTGGTACACGGGAGTGTTCATATCGCATGTGTCTAAGGACTAGTTTGGCTGATGTGAACGAATCCTTGCATAAGTTGCATTGAAATTTCTGTGCATCTGAAACATAAATGAGTAGAAAGGAATCATCATCTTTAAGGTGTGATCTTAAAAGTAATCTTGACATAATTCAATGTTACCCGAACATGTCCTTATTTAATGCTTCTTAATTCATATTCTGAAGTGTCCTTAATTTTTTTTTCTCACTCTCTCTTCTTTCTATCATTTTGCTGTAAGCACTCCTCAGAGTGGGTTTGGAACTTAATAAATCACATAGATATGAAAAAAAAGTATAGTTACTCAAGGCTCAGTATTTGGTCCTTTATCATTCTCAAGATGATTGCCATTTGGCTTCAACAATTTTAATTACAGTATTCATTTTGGAAAAGCAAATAAATTGAACATAAAATGGTGCTCTCCTGACATCTGGCAAAGAAAACAACATTTTTAATCTCAGAGCCCAGTTGACACTAGTGAAATAAAATACATAGTACCCGTAATATAAATTAAGGAATAGCCTGTAATAAATCTGTTTAAATCTGTTTACAAAGAAGAGCACACTAAATTATCAAGAATCGTTGATGTATGAATATACATCATACATGTATCTAGAAATTTTTAAAACAAACATGCATTTTTTTTGCTGGCTTTCCATATTTGTGCTTGATTGGATCAATCGCAACTCTTTGTAAGACGGGACCCTGATTTGCATTACTCTAAGGAGTCAAGGTAACTATCAGATTAAAGGTTGGATACAAAAGTCTGAAAATAATCTAGAAAGGGGCGATTCCATGCTATAAAAATCAGCCATTTTCACAACACTTTTCAACCTGCTGTCAGGAGGAACTTCAATTTGTTTTGTGGTAATAATAAAGTACTACCGAATAGTCACGTAAAAACATGGCATCCAACAAAAATATATTGTCCATGGGGGAATTAGGGATGAAAATATTGTGCGTCGTACGGGACATTTCTGAGTCCCATATGACACACAACATTTTCACCCTTAATTCATCCATATGTTCATTTTTCTTTATTATCAGTTTTGCTCATGACTATACACTGTAACTTTATCATTGAAAAAAAAAAATTAATTGCTCAAGCATTCAGCTAAGAGACTTGATATTGTTGTCGAAATGTCCAGTATAACACGGATGGAAACGCCCAAAGACAATTTTCCTATGTATAAAGCAGGGGTGTGAGTGGTCACAAATAAAAAGATCTGAAAAAAGCTGAAGAGTGTTGAAAAAGTCTGAAATAGAAAGAGCTCCCATACTTTTTGTACAGAGGAAGGCCAAAAATAAGCTGAAATTAAGCTGAAAATCAAAACAAAAAAATCTGAAATCAGATAAAAATCTGAACTCTCACACCCCTGATAAAGGCATTTTCTGCGGCCAAATATATGTTGGAAAATCTGAATTCACACTTTAGTCCGAAAAGTGGTATCCCTGCAAATGTACTTCAACTTACCCTTGTTAAATCGGAGTTCATTCAATTTAGTATCCACTCCGACACGCTTGGCATACTCTGGGCTGTAGAAGACTTTGAGTTCACTTCCGGCTTCAATAACCCTTGTGCTTTTGAAGTAGATTTCACCATAGAATTGATAGGCTTCTATGTTCTGTTCTTCTTCACTCTGTGCACATCTCACTTGAGACATCCAGGTGTTATGTCCATCGAGGTAGAAGAATACTTGACCAGAAACGCAAACCTTGTAAAGTAAAAGGAGAGCAGCAATAAAGATATGATTTTAAATCATATTACTGTGAAAATACAAATAATGGACACAAAGAATAAAAATTATGAACACACAAAGGGTCTTTGTGGTTTTATTGGCAGTATTTGGTAGTTATTGGTATAACTGGCTGTGTGGCGATTGCAAATTCAGTGCAGGCTTACCAAGAATGCATATAGCATTCCTATTTATTTGAATATAGGATAAAAGAGCACTGGTGAATAAATGTCTTGCTCACGGGCACACGTCCCGTGGCCGGGGATCAAACCGCAGACTTTCATCTGTCTTGTCAGCTGTCCAAGACCACTCGGACACTGTTTTGGGTAATTTGTTGTATAGCACTGCCCTCTTCCTCCTTCCAGCTGTGTTGGCAAGTCCTGGATATGCCCAATTAGCACTATTCTCTCCATAAAAACTGACATTTATCTCTTAAGGAGCCAAGGCTCTACTTACTCACCTCCCATGTTGATTCCTTCATTAAACCTTGCTCTTCACTCATCAACGATCCTGTGTACGGTCCAAACTCAGAACCCTTCTCTAGCCTCCCCTTGGCAAGGACGCCCTCAACCCAACCTTCAGGTGAACATTTAAAAGTGAGACTCTGCGGTAGTTCTGGGGTTGATGACGATTCCACTTGTGGCCCTTCTGCCTTACTCTGCTTCTTCAACTTGACTTTCTTAGAAGGAGCTGGTGGTGGATTGGGTGTTTCAACTGCTTTGTTAGGAGAAGAAGAGTGAAAAACATGAGTGATGTTGAAATTTACTGGAGGCTTTTTTTGGTACTTGTTAATTCTTTTCCTCATTTTCTCTTCTGCTTCTCATGTTCCTGTTCTTCTCTTTTGTTCTTTCTTCTTCTCTTTCCCCTTTTTGACTGGCTATAATTTGAGCTACCCTCGCTAGCTTGCACAAAAATTAACATAGAGGGCAATCTTCAATTTTCTGATTTTGTCAAAGCAAAAATGAAAAAAAAAGAAAGAAGCAAATCAGAGGTGTTCAATTTTCTGTTTTGTTGAAGCAAAAACTAAAAATTATTTGCAAATACAATTTCTTAATTTAAGAAAAAATAAAAACAAACAGAAGTGTAAAAGGTTGTTAAAATAGACAAATAATTTTGCACAAAATGATCAACCAAACAAACAAAAATAGTTTCGTCACAAGCAATTCATTTTTATTTTAGCACTAAAGCCAAATTCTGAATTTGTTTATGTTACACAGAAAAAATGATTAATGGTGTAATTCTGAAAGTATTGTTTAGATAGAGAAGAAAATCAAAATGTAAAAAAGTAATGATAAACTACTAGTACTCACTAGGTGGTTTCAGACCGCCTCGAAGTTCGCCAGTTCCAGGTATTCTCTGATCGGGAAATTTACCCCGATCAGAAAATACCAGGTATTTTGGCAGTCTGAAAGCAAACTACGCGTAATATCCCCGAAAGAAAATACCCGATAAATAGTAGGTACTTGGCGAAATTACGAGAACTTTCGCGGGGATTTTTCCAAGGTCGTGGGTATTTTGGCGGTCTGAAAGCAAATTACGGGAACTTTTAGCCCAGCGTGTCGTTGGGTGCGGCGCCGTGCATGGGTTGCTGCTGGGCTAGTGATTTTGAATTTCGCGCCTTGCTGCTTATCAGACCATACTGCGCATGCTCGTAACTTCAGGAACTTATCCCGAAGGGTATGTTTCAGGGCGGTGTGAATGCAGGAATAATTAATGGGTATTTTTCAGCCTAAAAAAGTTCTCGTAATTTAACGGGGATTCTTGTGATCGAGGCGGTTTGAAACCACCTACTTTGGCCTTGTGATGGCAGTATTGGTAATTGCGTTGGATAATAAAATCCTATGTATTCAATTACATAAATTACTTAAATTTAATTGAATAGGAAGGGCTATTTTATTGTAGGTTCCAGGTTCTAGTAACAGGTGGATTAATCTCTTAACATTCCAAGACCCGCCTGAGGTCTATTGATTGTACAGTGCACCTAATTGCTGTGCACAGAGAGTAAGATCACTTTCATTTTGTTACTCTTTGAGAGATTGTGTTCTGAGGAGCAAGGAAGAAATGACCCTCAGTTTTGATTGATTTTGGAGGAATTTTCCTACCCACAATGGTGGTGAGTCTATTTGATATTATCATCAGTACATGTATATTTCCGCTAAAAAAGGAGAAATATTAGATTCTTCAATTCTTCTGTCAGTAACTTAGGCATATTATGCTGAGAGTTTTTAACAATTATCGAAATTATATTGCAGTGATGGAATGCTTGCATTTCAATATTTTTCAGAAGTGAATATATGCCAACTGTTTAGGATTGATACATTTTGCTGATGAATTAACACTATCTAGATATTTTGTTGATGCTTATTGAATAATAAGAAAGACATGTATTGATCAAATGATTAATGAAAGTAATATTTGAAATGCTGAAAATAAGGATTTGCTATTTTGGATAATGGGAATTGTTCAATTTTCAAGGGTCCTCTGGTCAGGGAGCTGTTACCCATGGACAGCCATTCTTTTCTGGGGCTATATCAATAGAAGCCTTCAGTTATTGTCAGCCCTGAACCAAGATGATATTACATTCCTGAGTATTCAACCTTGAGTTCTTCTTAAGTTCTTATCGACGTTATGCGACAGGTCGAAAGCACCTAGACTTCGGTGACACCATTCTTCGTAGATCTTTGATAATTATCGACATCCGTCATTCTACGTCATCGGTCTTGAAGGTCATTGGATATCTGTTATTTCAGTCAACTTGTCGCCATTTTCATTGAAATCATATGGACTGCATCCATGATCAATCAGGGAAGTCCTTTAATTTAACCCTTAATATTGTCCGGACAAATTATCATATCTTGATGCCATCCCTTAAAGGGATGATCCAGGCTGAAAGAATTTACAGTTAAATGAATAGAGTAGAATTCACTAAGCAAAATGCCGAAAATTTCATCAAAATCGGATAACAAATAACAAAGTTATTGAATTTTAAAGTTTAGCAATATTTTGTGAAAACAGTCATCATGAATATTCATTAGGTGGACTGATGATGTCACATCTCCACTTGTTCTTTTGTATTTTATTATATGAAAATAGGTTTATTCAAATTTTTTCCTCCAAGAACTACAAAAATTGGATTGACATCTGAATTAGTGCATTAGATATTTATTGCTGCAACTTATTTCATTATAAGGGAGACATATTATTCACACAAGTATGAAATAATGAAAAAAATATGATTTTATGTAATAACATAAGAAAACGGAAAGTGGAGATGTGACATCATCAGCCCACCTAATGAATATTCATGACGACTGTTTTCACAAAATATTGCTAAACTTTAAACTTCAATAACTTTATTATTTGTTACTCGATTTTGATGAAATTTTCGGCATTTTGCTCAGTGAATTCTACTCTATGTATTAAGATATAAATATTTTCAGCCCGGACCATCCCTTTAATAAATTTTTGTCCCATTCCAAAACTCAAACAGATAAAATCAAACTTAAAATTTGTTAAATCATTTGAAAGTCAATATCATTTTATGTGAAATTATGTTGCAATGATTGCTGAAATTTTCATTAAGAGAAATCTGATTTGGAAACAAAATGATATAGTAGTACATGTAATATACAACTTTAAACCGGAATTATTGTTGTGCAGTGCAACTACTTATGTGTACTTTGACTTACATCATAGCTCTCTTCACTTTAAAAAAAGGATCCTTGGGGTATGTGAGGTTGTTTAAGTGATTTGGGGTGATTGGTGACCAAATCTTTAGGTAAACCAAAAACCAAGGTTTGATCCTGACAGGTTCAAATGTTTGATTTTATATCATTCCTAATCAATACATATTGTTGAATTCTTGACAAAATTACTTAAAGGACAAGTCAACCCCTAATAAAAGTTGATTTGAATAAAAAGAAAAAAAATCAAACAAGCATAACACTGAAAATTTCATCAATATCGGATGTAAATAAGAAAGTTATGACATTTTAAATTTTCTCTTAATTTCACAAAATAGTGATATGCACATCCCGGTTGGTATGCAAATGAGGGGAATAATGATGTCAACCACTCACTATTTCTTTTGTATTTTATTATATGAAATATTCTAATTTTCTCCTCATTGTTCTGTGAAACAAAGTTTTGTTCCTCTCTAAACATGTTGTATTTCCATTGTTTTAACATTTTATGGTTCAGTGAAATAAAAGAAAAATTGAAATATTGTATAATTCAAACAATAAAGAGCAAAAGAAATAGTGAGTGATGGACATCATTGACTCCCTCCCTCACCGTCACCGATCGTGCATATAACTGTTTTGTGAAAACTAAGCGAAACTCTAAATTGTCATAACTTTCTTATTTTACATCTGATTTTGATGAAATTTTCAGTGTCATGCTTGTGTGATTTTTATCTATTCATTTATTCAAATCAACATTTCTCTGGGGAGGGCTTTACCTTTAACTTCCTCTGCAAGTTTTTACCTTGTGTTGTGTTTCCTTGAAGAGCTCTAGCAAGAAGTGGGGCATACATTGCTGATTGAGTTGTTGATTTGACCTTTTGACCTCTGGCTGGCAGCTCATTATGAACTTCCTGCATGCTACCAGTTCTTGCATTCGGAGGCACTGTATTTGAATCTGTTCACAGAGAGAAAAATCAAATATAATAATAACAATAGCCGGATTTATAAAGTCCTTTTTGCCTGAGGATACAAAGCGCTGCTGTTATTAACAAGGCTTTAGCTTGAGCTACCATCATCGGCGCTCAGTGCATTCAAGTATATAATCCTGCCGGTTACCCATTCACCTCACCTGGGTTAAGTGCAGCACAATGTGGATAAACTTTTTGCTAAAGGAAAACACGCCCTGGCTAGGATTCGAACCCACGACCCTCTGTTCGAAAGGCGAGAGTCAGAACCACTAGACCAAGACTTATCCCAATACTTATCCAAAAATACATTGATTAGATTCCTGTGATGTGAAGTTAAAAACATTTTTTCATTTTATAACTTAATAAGAAGCATTCACTGTAGGCGTATTGAGTTACCCTCAAAATTAGTAACATTCACTCCCTCTGATATTCTACAGATAAAACCAACTCCAATGCAGAATGCTATGGGAAGATGATAAAACATGGGTAGTTTCTTTTTGGTTTATTTAGCAGCATCACTTGAAAAATTTGAATTAATGATTAAACTTTCTTACTCTTAAGATAGATTGATTTAATATTCTATTGTTTGGCAATTTTCTTCATAAATGAAAATGTACATGTACAATTTAAAACACCATTGTTCAATGGCACTGGTCCGACGGTCCCAGACCAGTAAATATTGCTGTCGGGCCAGTAACTTTTCAGAAATAGCCAGATTTAATGGTCTGACATGACCAGTTAAATATATCAAACTATCAATATAAATGATATTTTCTCCTCCTTAATAAATAATAAAAATGGCATTCCAAAATTGAGAAATGGTTCCCATGAATTATGTTGTGTGTATGTGTGTACTGTTTGTTAGTAAGTTTGTTTTTTTTTGGGGGGGGGGTTGTAATAAAAGCAATAAAAGACAGCAAAATAAACAAGTCTTTATTTTGGCAGACAAGTAAATTTTAGGTTTGGACCGGTAAAAATGGAAAAACTGGGTATCTACTGGTCTGACATGAACAGGTTGGACCAGTAGAAAAAAGGGTTAGTGTGGAGCCCTGAGTAGCATACACTATTTCTGCTAAAATGTGGTTTGTGTTGAATATGAATGAAAGTGCCCTGGATAATCATAAACATCATTACTTTTTTAATGATGGGTTTATTCTATCAACAGAAAAATGAAAAACACAAAGAAAATATTAATGAAGTACTTGTTACCATGGTATATTGAGCTCAGCATTGAAAGTCCAGGGCCAGTGTGTGGAGCAGGGAATGCTCGGAGAGGTTGATCTACGGCAAACTCAGGCTGATGTTGTGAGGTTGGGTGGTATGGTAGATCCATGGGGTAGGGAGTAACATGTTGCTGATGTTGCTGGGAATGTCTTTCTTGTTGGTTCCTTTCTGGGCAGTAGAAATCTGGTGGGTAATTACCGTCCATGGTTCAAGCTATCTGGTCATTTTCAAACATAAGTGGACATGGGGGTGAAAATTAAAACCTGCTAGAAATCAGTAGGCTTCAATGGTTTTTGAAACTAGACATGTCAAAGTATTTTTTTCCATTTCAGTTACACAAAATTATTTGTTGTGTCTTGAAATACAGTGAATTTACTGCAAGGGAAATTTAATGTTACAAAATGCTGATTTTTGCATTAAAATTAACATATTGCCTATCACAATATAAAATTTGTACTAGAAGCATATTTGTTGGCAAGATACAAGCTCTGTATTTTATCTAACTCCTAAACAACAACAAAAAATTATCTGAAGTCTTTTTCTGAAAAAAGTAGATCTTTAAAGTTTTCAAAACTGGTTGTCGTGTCACTCACGTTTTAAAGACAAAAAGTTTTCTAGAGCTGTGTATTCTGAAAATTAATTCACCCCAGTACAGGAGCAAATACAGTTTTCCCTTACCTTATTGTATATAAAGTAACTTGGTCCAAAGTGTTAAGGTTAAACTAAAATTAACTGCTAAAGTTGTGTCGTGTCACTCACAATGTCGTGTCGCTCACGAAATGTCGTGTCACTCACGGTCTCATATTGTGTATAAAAAAGGACATCGAATAATTTTTAAAGCATTTTACGAGATGAATTCAGGGATGGAGTCAAAATGTTGATCCTGACATCATTTAGGCCTATGTAAGGCTAATATTTTTTTCCATTTTCTCATCTTCACCCCTATCAATGGAAATATTGAATTTGACGTTTAGTTCATCTATTTTCTTTCCTCTCCAAGGTTTCCTCAGTTTTAAAAATCCTGACAACTTTCCATTTGTGTGAAGACCCAGATCCTAATTCATATTTTAATGATGTATTGAGATAAAAGAAAATACTAACATAATCAATCAACACAAAATTATGAATATATCAAGAGAAAACCCACTATACATAGTAATGAACATATTTACAGTGCATAAAGATTTGGTGATGGTTCAAGTTAGTCAGGTATGACTTGAACATTCTGTCTCCATTTACAGAAATGAGCAGAGCGTTCACCTATCTTTTTAGGAATGTTATTTCTTTGTCTTACTAATTAAAGGAAGGTTTAAAGCTAGCAAGGTCAGGGATCTTATTTCGAAATTTGCAGAAATAGATAAAATATTATAATGGTAGAAAATGTATGAAGAGATCTCCGTGAACACCAAACATTCTTTCAAAATCAGAAAAAAATCTTTCCCTTCTGATTAATTAAAATTAATCTTTTTTGCCACAAAGCTTGTATTCAAGGACATGAAATAAACCAATTTTTTGCAAGAACATCTCAGGTGAGAATATACTGAGATTTAAAAGAGCATTTTGGATATTGCTTGAAGTAGCTACATGCCTGGTTCAAAATCATTCTTTTTTTGGCCACCATTCGTACCACTAGTGATGAACTAGGGTCTGCACAGCAAACTACCGTGAGTGGGCCGATGTGGGTTCAGAGCAGATTTGCATTACACACAACAAATTGATAGAGTAAATTATGTATATGTAGGTCCCAACAAGTCCCAACCAAGACCGAATTTGTATTTGAGCAACTTTGGTGAGTTGCCGTGTTTTCACGTAGATCAATTTTTCTTGGGGGGTACCCTGGTTAGAACTGAGCTGGACCTCAGGAAAAAGCTATGCCATATGGAGGTATAGGGGGAGTATTTGATGGTTTGGGATGCTGAATTGAATTTCAGTGTAACATCCAAGGGCTCATCAAAGGAAAGGCTAATGAATTGTAGTTGTAGATAATACCAACAGACTGTACTGTGGCTTTTTGCAAGAATCAGGTACTGACTATGCATCTTTCACCTCGTGGCTTTCCATGTATTACCCATGGTTTGGTTTATTATCAAATATGATAATTAGCAATGAAAAGCAGCTTGCAAGATTCCTGCTGAAAATCATAGCTCTGAATTTTGGTACAGTGCCTTTGGAGGGGTCCACATACAAGCAGTGTTCAGGAGAAAACCAATGCTTGATGAGTTGAACTTGATCCCTATTAAAGTTTCTCAAGGATTTGCTAATAGTCCATCTGAAGTGTGCAGCCAAGTAACTGTGGTTTGGTACTGTAGTGTACAAAAAAAAAAAATTGAAGCTGCCAAGTCCTATTAGGACAATGCCTAAATATTTAAGGAGGATAATTTGTAATCCAATATTTCAAGAAAAAGGAGTCATACATGACATCATTGGCTACCAGACCATGCCAGATGATGCGAGTGACTATTGAAAATACCTTTCTTACAAGGAAAAATTATTCCATCAGTTGTGGATGCTGAATTGTAAACCTGTAAACTGTCATATACAGATAGGGAGAAAGAGTTAAAAGTTTTGAATGAAATCAGGCCACAAAAATAATGTTTGAGTTGATGTCAATGCCAAGACCACATAACACCTCCTCCAAGTGCCTCCTCCTCTAAAGAGGAGAGTGGTAGAAGCCCGAGTGTGACAATAATGCGGTATGGTATAGGGAATGTGAGTTGATGGGCAAATATGACCATAATCCAAGAATAAATCATTAGGATGACACATTATCAACTTTGAAGAAGGCAGTTGTTATGTAATTAAGCTTGTTTTTGGTTGATGGGATTTCACTCTTGTACATCATGCCAAAAATACTTTCGTTGTTGAGATAAATGTTGTATTTTTGCACTTGTCGTGTCACTCACGTTTTGGATGTCGTGTCACTCACGGTATATAGGAGGGCACCATTTTCCATAGAGAAGGTTTGATTGATTCTGACTATATGTACTAGATAGGTACACTATTTACATACATGTATGGGTACTCACAGTACTCCTGGACAGCTACTTGGGCACGAATCCAATCATAAGTGATAATGGTCAGAAACCCATGTCCAAAATTTGTCGTGTCACTCACGCATCATTTTTCAATCATATCTTCTAAACAAATTGTAGAATTCAAATCAAACTGGAAGTGGCCCATGCCAGTCCTACATTGTATATAATATAGTAGTCATGATGGATTCATAACCTTTAAGTTTAAAGATATGAGCCCTTAACCCTCTCCGATTGTCGTGTCACTCACGTTTGAAAATGACCATCTGTAAGATGAAAAAAAGATGGAACTGCTGTCTTGCATTGCAGAAATGGAAAAGAATGTCACAACAAAACTCTTTATAATGATTATACCTGTCTAGACTTTAAATGGACTCTGACTTGTAAGAGCAACCTCGAGTTACAACTGGAGACCTGATGTGCATATTTGCAAGAGGATAAATGAAACAACATCAACAAATATATAACATTCCCCCCAAAAATTTTGTCTCACTGAAGTCAGCCCATTGTTTTGTGTATGGACGACAACAAAAAATCCTTTAATAAAGGTCAGGTCCATCCCAGAAAAATGTTGATTTGAATAAATAGAGAAAAATCAAACTACCATGATGTTGAAAATTTCATCAAAATCGGATGTAAAATAAGAAAGTTATGACATTTCAAAGTTTCGCTTATTTTTTTACAAAATAGTTATATGCACAACTCAATGACATGCAAATGAGACAGTCGAGATGATGTCCCTCACTCACTAATTCTTTTGTTTTTTATTATTTGAATTATGCAATATTTCATTTTTTACAGATTTGACAACAAGGGTTAAATAGGCTGAACCATATAGTACCTAAAGTAATGCTAATTCCACACGTTCAGTGAGGAATTTATCTTTGTTTCACCTGACAATGAGGACAAAATTAGAATATTTATATAATAAAATACAAAAAAAATATTGAGTGGATGACGTCATCAATCACCTCATTTGCATACCGACCAGGGTGTGCATAACAACTGCTTTGTGAAGTTAAGCAAAACTTTAAAATGTCACAACTTTCTTATTTTACATCCAATATTGATGAAATTTTCAGTGCTGTGGTCATTGGATTTTTCTCTTTTAATTCAAATCAACTTTTCTTTGGGTTGGACTTGTCCTTTAATATGTAAATGAAAATAGGTGTCTTTAAAATAGATGGTGAAAAGGGATAATTTTTTCATGAGGAATCTGCTTTTCACATTCCCATTTTCCGCCAAATTAATCCTTTTGTAATAAATGTATTAAAACAAAGAAAACTAGTCTCCCAAACTGGAGACTGTCTAGAGCTTTCCTTTTTTAATACCAAAATTCTTTACAAAATTCTGTGATATTGGGAATGAAAGAAAGCCAATTTCAGACTGGTTTGCAGTGGTAAAGGTATTTTAATCCATGAAAGACAGCCTCGCGCCCACACCTCTCAGTATCTCTGGTTTAATGCACTCTGGTAATTACAGTATTGTTATGTTGAGTTGTACTTTGACTGAAACTAACACGGGAAGACAACCTTCTTCTTCAAAAGCTCAATCTCTTCTGCCCTCTTCCCGCCAATTTGTGCTCTAGCTAGCTTCAAAAGAAAACCTCCTACAGCTATTGGGGGGTACATTATTGCTACCCCCAACTGACTCTTGATTGGTCAAGAGATCAACCCAGCCAAGTATATCCAGGGATGCTTAAATGCATACCTGAATACACTTTGAACAATAGCCATTGTTCACCAAACTACAGCAAATTTAAATAGCCTGATGCAACCCAATGGGGGTAGCCATTTTCACATTACAACAAATTTCCCCCCAATTAATGAAATTGCCTGGCAATACATTAATTAAGCAATAAATAATTCAAACCGCCAATCACAAAATGACAAAATATTAAAAAATATACATACATGTATGATAACATCTGTTTGCAGTCAATTATGGTAATTATGACAATAACTGGTAGTAACCTGGTAGATAAGGCAATAGAAAAATCAAAATACATGTAGCGAATCACAAATATCAAAATAAATAGAAACATTTGTTTGTTGTCAACCAAAATAATAACTTTTGACGATAACCGGTCAAAAAAAAAAAAAATGAGCTTCTTGTTGTTCCCCCCTTATGGGGGAGACGACTTCCTCTTACGACTTTAGCACAGAACGAGGGAGATGATTCAGGTTACTATGGATCCCTTTATTTATTCGGCTCGAACGCCGAGGACCATCACATGCATGTGCATCTGGTGACTGTACGACTGACTGGTCACCTGGGTGTGTTGAATCCCAAACAAAGATCAATGGGAGTTGTTCCTCATTACCAGCATCTTTGGCTTGGACCGTTATTGGGTCTTCGCACTTTTCATGCTGAAGGGAAGAGTCCTCAAATCCGCAAGGCATTCCATCATCCCTGGGGTCCTTGACGAGGAGTTTTCGATTCACTCTCATCATGCGACCACCCAACAATGGGCGGATTTCATACACGTCATCTGACATGTTTACCTTGGTAATGACATAGGGGTTGTTGTCAAATTTATCGGCCAGTTTATGCCTTCCGGTGAATGCACACTTTTTTAGGAGGACTCTAGTGCCAACTTTCAAGGGGTCACTCATTGGCAGTGCATCATGTCTTAGCTTCTCAGTCTGGAGTGTTGAAGAAATATTACTCTTAGCAGCCTCATGCGCCTGTTGAAGAGATATGGATTGCTCCTTGACATACTCTTCATTCCAGTCTCCATGCATATTTCCTAG
Organism: Lytechinus pictus; assembly: GCF_037042905.1. NCBI lineage: Eukaryota > Metazoa > Echinodermata > Echinoidea > Temnopleuroida > Toxopneustidae > Lytechinus > Lytechinus pictus. The sequence continues at coordinate 7,647,428 of NC_087252.1, forward strand.
TAGTTGATCAAGAGGTGTGTATGGCTCTCTGCCATACAACAGATGAAAGGGTGAAAAACGTGTCACTTTATGTGGAGTGTAGTTGTTAAGTGACACTAGATGGCCTATAACATCTGGCCACTGTCGTCGCTCTGATGAGGGAAGGGATCGGATCATTGCACAGAGAGTTCGATTGAACCTCTCAGTCTGACCGTTCCCTTGAGGGTGATACGGGGTCGTTCTTGATTTAGTGATTCCATACAACTGGCACAATTCACGTATGATAGCACTCTCAAAGTTTCTCCCCTGATCGGAATGGATCCTCAGGGGAACACCATAGTGTGCAAACCAGTGGGTCTGAAGAGCCTTGGCAACAGTAATTGCTGTCTGATCCTTACATGGTATAGCCTGTGCATACTTCGTAAATGCGTCTGTGACTATCAATACATCTTCATAGCCACCCTTCCCTTTGTCAAGTTTCAAGAAATCAATGGCCACAAGCTCCATTGGTTTGAATGCGAGAAGATGACGTCTTGGGGTGCGGATTGTAGGAGTTGGTGCTTTCGATTTGATACACGCAAAGCACTTTCGTACATGTTCTTTCACATCTTGATATAGTCCAGGCCAGAAGCATCGGTTGCGTAACACTCCGATAGTCCTATCTACTCCTTGGTGACCCCATTCGTCATGAGCCATCTCCAGCATCCGTTTCCTCAACTTCTTTGGAGTGAGAAATTGCTTGGTTGATGTCTCATTAGCCTGTGGGGATCGACGATACAGTATACCATTCTCCTCCACTATGTGAGTATATTCCTTGAACCAGGATTTCACTTCTGAATTTTCTGTGTTCAGAATGTCTCCAGGTTTCCATCCTGATTGCCAACTCTTGCAAAGAACAGATAGTGTGTCATCTTCTTGTTGCATAGATGCTAACTGCTGCGGTGAGTACGAAGGAAACACACATGGGACTGGTTTGGGAGATAAGTCCTGTTCCCCATCTTTGTCAACTACTTCTTCCGGGAGGATAGTGCTAACAGTTACCTCACCAATGATACCCTTGACCTCTTCCTCATTCTTTCCAGGATACCTACTCAGTGCATCTGCACAGCGATTTAGTCTCCCTGGTCTGTACCTGATCTCGAGGTTGAAGGGGGCAAGCTGCGCAGCCCATCTCTGCTCCGTAGCGCCAAGTTGTGCTGTCTGTAGGTGAGCAAGGGGGTTGTTATCGGTGAGCACAATGCATCTGGATCCCATCAGATAACCTTTGAATTTTTCAGCTACTGCCCACTTAAGGGCCAAGAGTTCAATTTTGAAGCTAGAAAAATCTGGATACCTCACTTCTGCTCCCCGTAGACTACGACTAGCAAATGCTATTGGATGCCGTTGACCATCCTCTCCAGTCTGCGATAGGCAGGCTCCGAGGCCCTTTGAAGAAGCATCCACCTCTAAGGTGAATTCTTGACCAAATCGTGGATAAGCAAGGATAGGGGTTGTCGTTAGTTTGTCCTTCATCACTTGAAATGAATCATCAGCCTCCTCAGTCCACTCAAACTTCATATCATCTTGACATTTGCTGCTCGAGTGTCTCTTTCCCGCTTTTGAGGATGTCTTGGCTCCAATCAGAGAATGGAGAGGGGCAGCAATTTTAGCAAACTCGGGAACAAATCTCCGATAATAAGACGCAAGTCCTAAGAACGATCGGAGTTCAGATGAAGTCTTGGGAGTTGGCCAATTTGCGACACGTTCTACCTTCCTTGGATCCACCATTACTCCCTTGTCACTGACGATGTGTCCCAGGTGTGTTAATTCTTTCTGAAAGAACTGGCATTTCTCTCCCCTCAATTTGAGGCCATGTTTATTGAGTCTGTCGAACACTTCCTCCAATGTTGCCAAGTGCTCCTCAAGTGTTTTCGAGAAGACAAGAATGTCGTCAAGATACAAGATAAGCTGTCTAAAGTTCAGGTCTCCAAATATCAGTTCCATTATGCGTTGAAAGGTGCAGGGACTGTTACAGAGGCCTTGAGGCATCCTTCCAAATTCGAAAAGCCCCCAGGGCACCCGAAAAGCAGTTAGGGGGATTGAATCAGGATGCATGGCCACTTGATAATAACCATGAGAGAGATCAAGTGATGTGAAGTACTTTGCACCTTCCATTGCTTCCAAGGACTCATCTATCCGAGGCAAGGGAAAGGAATCCTTTACAGTTATTGCATTAAGCTGGCGATAGTCTATGCAAAGACGAATGGCCCCCGACTTCTTTCTCACCAGTACTACAGGACTGGCATAGGGACTTGATGAGCGTTTGATGATTTTTCTATCTAGCATGTCTTGCAGCAACTTTCGAACTTCTTCGGTTTCCCCAGGAGAAATCCTCCTATAAGGCATGCGTATGGATTTGTCAGCAATCGTTTTGATCTCATGAGGGATGAGATCACAGTACCCTAGATCAAATTCCCCGTTTGAGAAGGCACCAATGTTCTGTGAAAGGAGTACTGCTATTTGGCTGGCTTCCTCATATGGCATTCCTTCCAAGCTTATGCCAGCTGGCAATCTTGCTACGCCTCCATCTTTGAATCTGAATTCAGATACTCATCTGTACTGGTTAGTTGATATCTGTTCCCGTATCACCTCTTCATGCTCAACGGCGTCACAAGCCACGTTATCATTAGCAGTAGAGGTTATAATCTCATGAATGTCCACTTCGATTGAGCTCTCTACCAACTTTACACATACTTCTTTGCGTGATTCCATCAAAGACGCAGATGCCAAATTCGAGTGAGGTGGTATGGTTACTTCAACTTCTCCAACATTAGCAACAAGAATATCCACTGTGTGATCCCCAGAGATGCAACCTTCTATCACTTCAAGGAAAGGTATTGATGCTTCCGAGTTAGCTTGTTTCACAAGCCACACATCATCTGACTTGTCTCCCTTGTTCTCGACCTGGGAACGATCCAAATGACACTGCATATGTCGGACTGTCCTTGGTGCAATCACCACCTGTTGTGACCCACTCACAACATGCTGTGTCCTTATCTGTTTCGTCTCACTCGCAAGATTTAGACAAGCCTTCGTTAACTCAAGGTCATCCATTTCCTCACCTAAAAGTGGTCTTAATCCATTGCTGCCAATAAGTATTGGAAACTCTTGTCGTTTGCCATAAGTTGACATCTTCTGTCCAATCAGAAATCCAACCACAGCTTCATGATCATCGATGCACACTCGGGCACGTACATACCCTTCAACTGGCACTTCAGTTCCCGAGATTCCAGTGATTTTTACTAAGGTTTCTAGCTTTTCAGGGCACCCAATTGCTGTTGTGAACTGAGAATGGAACACATCAGAAGGGATGATTGACACTTCTGACCCAGTGTCTAAGATGCATCCAACATTAACACCAGCAACATTGGCTATTACTGTGGGGCTGGATGACACCAAAAGGTCCTTGATATTCAAATTGGTGCCCTTCTCCTTAGCCTTTCCATCTGTCCCTTTTCCCGGGCTTTCAGTCCCTGTGTTGGCACACATGAAGTGGTCACTGGCCATGGGCTTTTGGTTCCTGAACCCCACCGTTTCGCCCTCAACAATGGAGCTAGTTAGTTTCCCGAATCTTCAATGACTGTTGTCCCAGCAGACATTTGCGGACAATTCCTTATGTAATGTCCCATTTTATGGCACTTGTAACATGCGTCATTGTTCAATGATCTCTTCTTACCAGTTTTTAATCTGCGCACTGTTTCATTTAGTGATGTCACATCTGTCTTTAGTCTTTCAACTTCAGACAAAATTGCCTTCTGTTGTTCTAGTATCTCCTTAAGGGTGCTTTGTTCAGACTTTGCTGTGGTTGTTGCTGTATGGACAAACTCTGACTCCACCTCTCTAGCTCTAGGTTTTACAAAGGACATTGGTGCTTCTTGAAACAACCGTAGAGCTTCACTACGCACTGCACTGAAACCAGATTTTCCATGGTCAAGCTGGATACGTCGAAGTTCACGCCTAACAGAGGCATCGCGTGCTCCATTAACAAATTGGTCACACAACGCATGATCCTTCAACTGTGTAAGGGCAGCTCGATCTTCCTTTTCTGCAGATTTCACCATCCTGCAATAGGTTCGCAAAAGTGATCTACTAAAGTCGCAAAGAGATTCTCCATCGTATTGCTTGCGATTGTGAAATTCACTGCTAAGAGTTTGGGTTGTCTCTTGATATCCAAAACACAGTTTAAGGGCAGTCACAACTTCGTCGAAATCATGTCGTTTTTCATCCTGTAAGCACATAACTTCCTCTCGTGCTGAGCCTTCGAGATGATCAAGAAGTAATCTGGCCTTCTCGATGTTTGACAAATTGAATTGAGCTGTGACTTCCTCAAACTCTTCAAGCCATTCTGGAAGTGAAAGCTCACCCACACGTTCAGGATGCCCCTTAAACTTTGATAGGTGGCTCTGCGAGATTCCTTGCAGTCCCATTGATCGACGAAAGAATTGAGTCATCATATCTGTGTCAAGGGTTTGTCCTGACGTAGCATTCATAGTGAAAGTAAGGCACTAATACAAATTAAAGGCACAGTTTGAAAGTAATAGGTATTGATACAACTGAAAGATTAGCTTAATTGTCACAACAGAGTTATATAATTCAGAATACTCAAAGTTCAAACCCGCCGTTAGTTTCCAGTGAACCGAGGCTGTCTCTTCACTTTCGCTACACAAAGTCCTAAAGTTTTTATCCGTTGATTCCACATTAGCTCCTGATCTTAATACCCCATCGCAACAGTCTTGGTATTGCGTAGATCCTTTGATGAACTTGGTGGACAAAGCATCAATCCCACTTCTGACACCAATGAAAGAAAGCCAATTTCAGACTGGTTTGCAGTGGTAAAGGTATTTTAATCCATGAAAGACAGCCTCGCGCCCACACCTCTCAGTATCTCTGGTTTAATGCACTCTGGTAATTACAGTATTGTTATGTTGAGTTGTACTTTGACTGAAACTAACACGGGAAGACAACCTTCTTCTTCAAAAGCTCAATCTCTTCTGCCCTCTTCCCGCCAATTTGTGCTCTAGCTAGCTTCAAAAGAAAACCTCCTACAGCTATTGGGGGGTACATTATTGCTACCCCCAACTGACTCTTGATTGGTCAAGAGATCAACCCAGCCAAGTATATCCAGGGATGCTTAAATGCATACCTGAATACACTTTGAACAATAGCCATTGTTCACCAAACTACAGCAAATTTAAATAGCCTGATGCAACCCAATGGGGGTAGCCATTTTCACATTACAACAGGAATAATCTCTGATCTCCCACATGTAAGATAGTCTCCGATTTATGTAACATAAATTGTTTACATCTTTAGACACCAAATCATACAATTTGACAAATTCTATGCATAAATAAGAGAGAATCTGAAAACAACGAATACGAGTCTAGTTATGGATGACCTGACGTGGCAGAATCTTTATCAATTCAATTATTTTTCTATTTCAAAATGAATGCCTTGACCCTATCTAGGCCTGTGGGGCTTCAGAAGCCCCCCCCCCCCTAAACGATTTGCGCAATATTTTCGCCTCGAGAAATTTTTTAACCGCGCCGCTCGCTGACTTTTTACTTTCAAATTTCGCGCAACTTTTGAGACCAATTTTGCGACGCCCGGGTATAAAGTTCTGAACCTAGGCAACATTTTGTAAGTGCACGCTAGACCAAAAATTGCTCAAAAATGTGATTTCGTGTACAAAGTCAATGCAAATTGTGTCTTCAGCCAAAATTCACAAATGTATTATTTTTAGTTTTGGTGGTCTAAATGCTGTTTATGATCTCAAGAGTCCCCAACAAAGTTCATAAAAAACAATGAAAACAAAAGGTAAAAAAAAAAAAAAGAAATAGAAATTGCAAAAAACAATATAATACATAAGAAATTGATCCGATATTGCGATTTTTTTCACAGAAATTAGTCTACAACACCACAGAGTTTATATACCAAAAATTTGAACATTCGGAGCTTTATTTAGGTTAGGGAGTTAGAGGAAAAAGTATGATTTTGGATACTAATATGCATAAATTAGCATAATCACTTATTAGTGATTTGTATGAAATAAAGTACAATACAATTTTGTAGATTATGTCCAAGACAACCTGCAGCTGAGTGCCAACTTTCGGCGTGATCAACGGCCGAGATATCAACCTGGCCATATGATCTCCCAAAATACACCGGTCTAGAAAGGGTTAAGCTTTGTGGCATTTTACCAAACAGGTTTTATAATTTCTGTCCATTACAATTAGTATTGAATGATCTATCCCATTGTTTTGCAATGTAATTTCAACTTCAGTTCTATTGACTAATTACGTAAAATCATAATTTTCAAATTTCGAGGCACATTTGCATGTCATTAGACATTACTTCTTACCCCGTAATGCCACTACATGTACTATAGGCACTATGTATGTCATTAAGAAAGGATGTTATGACAGGTTTGGAGGTGTCATACACATAATATTTAGTCAGGTTGTTGTTAATCTAGGCAAAGGGCTTCGTGAAATGGTTAGCGGACAATTACAAGTAACTGTTATAACATGCAGGCTGTAGCTCACTATCTCCGATTTAGTCAAGATTGACAGCGTTGTTTGGAAATGCAACGGGCCCCTGGCCTGGCCCGGCCGTGGTGTGGCTGGGGTATTAAAAAGAAACTTCCCCGAAATAGGTCGGCCGTCGGGTCCAAAATTAAATTGATGAATGATGAGCTCCGAACTCTGGCTCTGCCGCCAGATAGCGATGGAGCGGCGCGGTGGCACTACTTGACTGCTTTTAAGTTTTAGTTCCACTCCCAACTTGGTTCCACTTTATAGCCTGCGATTCGATTCGTTCGCGTTCCAGGCCACTTTCGAGCTTCACAGTGCAGTCACACTCACTTAGCTCTGCTCAGCTCAGCCTTGACCTCAGGCGCGTCACACACACACTGACAATCGCAATCACAGTGCAGTCAGTCAGTCTCAGCCAGATATGCCTCGCATGTTGTGCGAGTGGGTCCCGCAGGCCGCAGTCATTCAAGCACACGAACAAAATCAAAACGCACATCATAAAACCACAAAACAACATGAAAAGTACGCCCTAACTGTTTAAAAATACATGGCAATTAATAAAGCTAGATATTTAGTGTATCATACCGATTAGAATGGTGTTCTTTCGACAGTAAACCCTGAAAAATTAACTTAAAGTTCAATCAAGGAGAGTTGGCTAGCCTAAGTCCGATCCCATTCATTATACTGTCATTGTGATAGTTCAAACAAAAAATGAAATAATCTAGACGGCCGGCACAAGGCCCAAACTAACGTTAGACCAAAAGCTTCGGACTCTTTTTTTTTTTTTGGGGGGGGGAGGGGGGGCTTGACAAAAATGTTAACATGCATCCACCCCTAGCTGGTAGGGGGCGGTTCCTCCCCCCATTTCTCGACCAAGAAAACCAAAAAGATGTAAAGAGAGAAGAGTAAACTATGATATTATTTTCTGAAAATTAATCCAAAATCTATTACAAAATTTGATTTTTGTAATAAAAGATGTCACAATTTTTGCTCAATCACTTGCAACTTTTAAAAATGTTTGTCCAATGTGCCATATCTGCCCCCTCAAAACTTTTTGCTCGTTTCGCCACTGGGGAAAGGGTTAATCAAGATTATACACACACAGAAGGGTAATTTAACAAACACTCCGGGCAAACACTCCTCTAATATGGTTTAATGAAAAAAGCTGATCGATGGAAAAGTGTAATTGTTATAATGCATGTCATATTCTTAATGATAAGGGTCCTGATCTCGAAAATCGAATAAATAGGTAGAAAGGTGCCATTTTTATTTCTTTTGATATATACAGTAAAAACACTTTTATTTTATTTTTTTTACATTGTTTACTATATGATTAATAGTTGGTTAAACAGTTGAATGTTTAAAATCTCAAACAACAAAGTTTAATTTTTAATATTTGATTCTCAATAAATCAAGCATACTTGTTTAAACTGTTAAACCCCTGAGGTTCATATAGTAAATAGCTTTGTATAAAATTTCAAACGTGCAGCACTTTTCCTGTGTATCACTGGTTAATGGTGAAACTTTTGCCAGGGTCATGATCCATCAGAACTCATGTAGGCCCGAAAAAGGAGGAAGGTGTCCATATACGAGCTGTTCAATAAATATGTATATTTTTTTCTTCAAATTCTAATTATTCTAGTTATTTTCGTCACCACCACAACCATCATCATCATTACCATATCATTATTCTTACTGTTATCATCATCACCTACAACTCGTTCATGTGACCCTGCCCAAATCAAATATCTTTAGGCCACAGAAATCTGTCTTAGATACTCTGGTCTGAAATAATGATTAGATTTAGGCTATTATTCAAACAGAAGAGGCATTTCATAACTATTTCACTCCACGTAACTGTTATCAAATTCAAACCCTGAATACAATCATTAAGTTACAGGGTGAATCAAATCTATCATTCACAAGCAATACATACAAGTAAATAAAAGCAATCTGAAAAGTGAAAATAACAAGAGAGGGATATCCTGTTTGTATTGGTTTATTATATAGTACACCGATCAAATTTGTACGCTTTTATGATCATTCACAACAACAAGCCTGAAAGATCAAAGATGTCCATAGAAATGTTCTTCCCCTTCAAGTAATCAAATTTTGATGCTCTTGGGTGTTGACACAACAAATGACTTTTAATAAATAGTTTGCATTTGAGGCGTCTGTGGTAACTGACATTTCCAGTGAAAAATTAATTTACTTTGTCAGAAGTAGAAAATTATGCTTCTGATCAAAATGACTGATACACTGTAAAACCTTAGGTGTTAAACGCAACACCAGGGGAGCGTTTCATGAAAGGACATGTCAGACGTTTTATCCGACAAGTCCTGTTTTATCCTACAGATACCATAGTAACAGTGCTTCTCAGCCAATCAAAATCAAAGAAAGATGTCAAATCTAACAACTTGTCCGACAATAATGTTGATGAAATGCTCCCCAGGCAGTGCTCTGGCAGATAAGACCACACCATATATACCTTGTAGTGTAAACACAACACCAAATAAACCTGTAAATGTTGACATCACAAGAAGAATGTTTATGACACATCAAACATTCAATTGATACTGGTCCTGGTTGCAGAGGGGAGGGGCACAATCATAACATGTTACTTGTATACAAAAATCAGTCTGAACATGGCTTAAGTTTTACAAGCATGCCTTTGCAACAATTACTAGTAATACGCACATTTAGGCATAAGATTTTTTTTCTTGTCCTATACTATGAAACATGATTTTAAATAGATTATGTAGATTCCATGTAATTTGCTCCTGCGACAATTGCTCCTCTCTAAATTCCACGCACTAATATGGAATGGCCAACTTAAAACTTAAACCCTAGGTTTAACACTATACCCTACCATACCCTAAACCTAACATAAAACCCTAACCCTGCATCTCAGACAAAATTAAGCCTGGAGTAATTGTCGCAAGAGCAAATGTGCCACTGATATACATCACAGGATGATCACTGTACAATTCAATAGTGAATATAAAATAACATGGCATGAGATGGCAATTCAAGATGCAGAAATGGATAATACAATGAAATGACATTTTAATCAAGGGATGAGCAGCTATCATAACCTTTGCACTCAAACTTTGGTTTATATGGGGAAGTAATACTTCGGTCACATTTGCTCTACGGCGGCCGCACGGCGAGTCGAAAACAGCCGTTTTAACATTTTTTGTACCAGCTACATATAGGTGCTTTGAATAAAACGGCTGTTTTCGACTCGCCGTAGAGCAAATGTGACCGAGGTATAAGGCAAGAAGGCAGGTAAGGTACAAAACAGGAAAAGATCAACAAAAATGTCAATTGTGGTACTTATCTGATAATGAGCTTGAACATCTAATGGGCTATACCACGGTTACCCACGTTACATTTGGAGACACCTTGACTCATACTTGGAGCTGTAACTCCATTATTATTGATAGGAACTAAACATCTCTTTATCACGACAAAGTATGCAGTCTGACTATCGTTTGTATAAAAACAAAACTTAAGCAATTTAATTATGCTCCTGGCAAATCTTTGAAATGTGTCGGTTGCTCATGTTACATGATTTGGACATGCATAAAATGAAAAGTCGACATAAGTGAAAAGGCTTTTATGAAAGTTGATTATATCCATTTCAAAGAAGTATATTAGGGAGACAAACTTTGTATATAATAAAAAAAAAAAAACACATGGTTTTTACTAGGGGTGCAGATAAAGTGGTTACTCACATTACGGTTACTCACGTTACAATTTGTCCATGTATGGTCAACAACATAAATGTCACTAAAAATTCAATGTGTGTAAGATTCATGTTTCTGTTTCTGTAATAATACGAGTAGGATTTCAGACACCAATTTATGTTTAAAGGTAACATTCTGAATAAGTTTCCTCCTCTCTTTTACTTATTGGTCAGTATATTGGTAATGTATTCACTAAACTGTACGAGATCTGGCTTGGGCTGTGTAAATCAAAAAATGTAAAACAAATGCATTCCATTTCTTGCCTCAAGCCCTCAACATCAATTAAAGAACCAGCAATAATTATAAGTAAGGCAAACACAATTAAAATGTACAGTTCAGATGGGCTATATATTGAATTTGAATTTTTAAGCTCATGTCCATCAACCTATGGAATTGCCCCAATGAAATGACATCGAAAGTGTTTTTATGTATGAAAAAAAAAATAAGCCAAGTGATTCTGGTAGAAAAAAGTGTTATTTCTGAAAAATCAATTCCAGCCAGACGTCCGTTCTTTTTCCAAGCAATAATAATATAAAATGACCCTAAGCTTGCTTAACTCTGTGGTAAATTGCCAATTCGTCCACTCATCACATGGTCTACCTTCATTTGATCTAATGCCATTCCGTCCATCAACATTTTGTCTAACAACCATTTGGTCCAATCATCACTTTGTCTAATCACCAGTTCGTCTATTAACATTACGTCTAATAACCAGTTGGTCCAATACCCATTTTCTTTTCATTCATTTTGCACAATTAACACTTAAGTTTAATTAGACGAAATGGTATATGGACTAAATGGCTATTGGACCAACTGGTTATTATACTTTGTGTAAATAAACCGAAACTTGATCTACCATAACATGGTAAAATTAATACCAATGCACATTATATACTAAGAAACGCTTACAAAATTCAGGTTTATTAAAGACGGTTCCACATTTGCTCTGGCGACAATTGCTCTAAATCCCACAAAATAATCGAATAACCAACTTTGGCTCTGGGTTTAACACTATACCCTACCCTACACCTAACATAAAACCTAGATGGTAACCCTATCCCTAATCTTAGACAAAATTATTCCCAGAGAAATTGACACAGGAGCAAATGTCGTGTCACCTTAAAGATCTTGAAAATTCTTACTTGAATTTATTGGCCCGTAACATTATTGATATTGTACCATTAGGTATGGGTGCAGCCATGCTTGTTCTATTTGCAATTGATAATCATTCAGCTTTCTACTCTACTGCATCCTGGGCCCCCATCTTACAATGAGTTACGATTGATCCGATCAATTGTAACTCTATGGAAATCCATCAGTGTCATAATTTTTTCTACAGGAAATTTGCAAAATGTCCTATGTTTAACAAAGAAGAACACACCAAATTGTCAAGAAATCAATGAATTATGTATATACATTCATATCTAGATTTTTTGTTGAACAAACATACATTTTATATGTTGACTTTCCATAGTTGCGATTGATCAGATCAATCGCAACTCTTTGTAATACAGGCCCCAGGTGGGTGTTTCATAAAGCTGTTCGTAAGTTAAGAGCAATTTTAAGAACGACTGGTGATCCTTTCTAGTGGTAAATGGTATTATCATTGGCGATGGTTAAGCGCGTAAGAAAGGATCACCAGTTGTTCTTAAAGTCGCTCTTAACTTACGACCAGCTTTATGAAACACCCACCAGGCTGTGGAATAAGCTCCATCCTCTTCTTGAATCATCACCAATATTGGATTAATTCAAACAAATCTTTTAAAGACGTACCTTTTCTAATATCCTATCACCCCATATCACCGCCTGGTAATTTGTATAGTCTATCTCCTATGCTGACCAGGGGGATGTTTCACAAAGATTTAAGTAATAGTCGCCCTTAAATGCCTAGTTGCGTGCATTATAAAAAGCATAACCGCATTGGTCAGTTCATGCAAAAGAGGATGCGCACTACTTCTTAATATTGATCAATAAACGTGTTGCCTTTCAGATATGTGTCGGCATTTAAGTGCGATTTAAGTCATACTTAAATCTTTGTGAAACACCCTCCTGGGATGCCATCTCAAATTACTTTGTATCTTGTGGAAAAGGTGCTCTAAAAATATGAACTATCCCATTCATTATTGATTATAATTTCACTTGACTTCATTTACAGATCTTCCACTGCACTGCTTTTCTTTACTCTAGATACAAATAACAGACATGGCCTTTATCATACTGTGCAATAAAATCTATTCAAGAGTTACGAAACAATTGCATTCCCAATCATTTGAAAATTTCAGAGTTAAAATATGCATGATACATTCAGATTTGGCAATGGTTGAGGCAAAGATTTCACTATACTGCTGCATATATACAAGTGATCAATACCAGGGGGGTGTTTCATAAAGCTGTTTGTAAAGTTACGCACAACTTTACGCACGACTGGAACATGTTATTGGGTCATATATCAATTATACAGGGATATCATTTATCACAAGAAAGGATCACCAGTCGTGCGTAAAGTCATTCGTATCTTACGAACAGCTTTATGAAACACCCACCTGATCTGCCTAACTTATTTGCTAGACTGATATGAATGGTACAATGTTCAGTTGTCAAATTGTTTTTAAGAAAATTTAGCAAAATGCCCTAAAATCATAGCTGCTTTAATATATCTATTTCTTTAATATTTGATGCTTTTATGTATCTATGTTTTCGTACTGCTTACATCTCCCTGTTCTTTATGTTTGAACATGTGATACGTATAGTTCTGATTTAACGAGAAAGTCTTTCCACAGATGTTACAAGAAAAGGCTTTCTCCTCTGTATGCATTGCCTTCATGTGAGTGTTCAGACAATGCTTTGCTGTGAAACTTTTCCCACATTCTAAGCAGACAAATGGTCGGATGCCTTTATGACGACGTTCATGTATCGTGAAATTCCCCTTGTTTGTAAATCCTTTGTTGCAGACAGAGCAGAAGAAACGCAGAGGGTTCTCCTGATGCATACGCCGCTTATGAGCATGATATACACTCTTCAGCCGGAATCCACGGCCACAGATTTCACATTTGAAAGGTTTCAATCCATTATGTTCACCTTGGTGGTTGTTGAGGGCGCTCTCCGATGCGAAGGTTCTAGGACAGAGAGTGCAGCGATACATACGATTCTCCTCATGGGTTCGCAGATGATCTATAAGCCGGTACTCTCGACCAAAGACCTTTTCACAATGAGGGCACTTGAAGAAGAGATCGCCTGTGTGCTGCTCTCTCTCGTGCGCCTTCACACTATTACGGGTACTGTACCGATTTGAACAATATCGACACTTAAAAGGACGTTCGTAGTAATTGGTGGTTTTGCCAAGCATATCCTTGGGTTCTTCAGGGGCTGAAGACACCACCAATGTCTTTCCTGCATGTGGTCCATTCTTGGTTGAAGCTTGCTGTGTTTTCTTATGTTTCTCACAAGGCGTCAGCTTGGCCAAACAGATGCGACACCGATGACCATGGAACTCACTCAGGTGCTGTCGCAGTGCAGACTTCCTGTTGTAGATTTGATTACATTCCTTGCACTTAAACTTCATCCCCTCTGGTTCGTGCGTCTTCATGTGTTTCGCAAGCGTCCAGAAATTGGTTTCCTTCTTGTCACAAATGGTACACACGTGACCCTCGTTGAATTTATGAAATGACTCGTGCTCCCTGAGCTTGCCAACATTTGAAAAATACTTCTCACACGTTCCACAACTGAATTCAGCATCTCCCGCTTTGCTAACATTATTTATCGTTGAATCTTTTTGAGATGTGCATGTCTGAGGTTCAGACCGTTTCTGCTTTCTCCTTTTCCAAATCACTATGGGAAACAGTTCTTCCCTTGGTACCCTGGAGTGTTCATATCGTGTGTGTCTAAGGACTAGTTTAGCAGATGTGAACAGATCTTTGCATAAGCTGCATTCAAATTTCTGTGCATCTGAAACAAGAATAAAAGGTATGAATTTTAAAGGAATCTTGACATATCTTAACAAACATGCTCCTATTTAATGCTTCCTATTCTTAATTGTTCTGAGGCCCATTAAACAAAGCTTAGCAATGATCTTAGAACATTTTTCTATGATTGATTGCATTGACTACAATGTACAATCAATAAAAAAAAGTTCCTCAAGGCTCAAAATTTGGTCCATTGTTATTTTTTTTTGTGATGAGATCGCTCAATGGCTTCATCAACTTAGCTTGTTGGCATTACTCCTTTTGCACGAGCGCATTAATTGAACATAAAATTCATAGAAAATAAAAACAGATTTGCGATTCACTGAGGAATCAAGGAAGTTATCTGGTGCCTGTTTCATAAAACCTGTTGTACCAACAAATCTGCAATAACTGTTTAAATCTACTGAAATCATTCAGTTTGGCTGATAGTAATGTTGTTATAGAAATGGTGCATTTGTTATTAAAACATGAAACAGCGGCATACCCACATATATTTAAAGTCAGAACAGGTTTTAAAGAATTTATGTATTTCAACGTACCCTTGTTGAACCGGAGTTCATTCAATTTAGTATGGATTCCAACACGCTTGGCGTATTCTGCGTTGTAGAAGACCTTGAGTTCACTTCCTGGTTCAATGACCTTAGTGTTTCTAAAGTAGATTTCACCATAGAATTGATAGGCTTCCATGTTCTGTTCTTCTTCACTCTGTGCACATCTTGCGTGAGACATCCATGTTTTGCGTCCATCGAGGTAGAAGAATACTTGACCAGAAACGCAAACCTAGTAAATCAAAATGAAAGAAACAATAAAAAACATAACCTTTTATTGGTGGATTTCTTACTTTGTAGTTCATCTGGCTGCATGGCAATTCCAAATTGAGTGCGGGCTCAAACTGCTTCTAGTTGGTTTCGGGTAAATTTGCAACTTTTTACCCCAGTATAGTAAATGAGTACCGGTACTTGGCAAGACAAAACTCCTTAAACACTTGTGCTCCTTATCAGGACAGTCATGCTCAACCAGAAGATAAAGTTGGTAAGTGTTAATAAATATCATTTCAGGCCAGCCAGATATTAAAAGAGGCTTCAGGGTAAGACTGATGTCAGGTTTCTTGGGGAATATATGCCATACACTTTTGCAACCAATGGGTACTCATCCACCAAATGTTCTGAAAACCAAAATGTTACGTATAAATACACTATGTATTTGATATTTGTGATCTAGAGGTTAAACTCTCATCTTTCAATCTGAGGGATGTGTGTTCGATTCCCAGCCATGGCGTTTTTTTCCTTCAGTAAGAAATTTACCCACATTGTGCTGCACTCAACCCAGGTGAGGTAAATTGGTACTGGCAGGAAGTAATTCCTAAAAAATGTGTGAAAAGCTACCCGAATTGGTAGACTAGCTTAGCCGGGATAATATGGGAGTGCCTTGAGCACCTAATAAGGTGGATACACATGTGTAATACAAAACCTATATTATTTTTTTATCATCAAAGGGGCAGATCCAGGGGGAGGGGAAATGGGGACTTGCCTCCCCCCCCCCCCACTCCCTCTACTCAATTATTTTTGCTTGTTATTGTCTTTTTGGAAACTACTTTTGTGGTGAGGACTTTTGGCATCTGTTTTTGCTTGGAGGACCTGGGTAGTGAGTGGATTCATACCTTGCCAAAAGACACAATGCTCTGATATCATGTTAAATCCTGTAAAACGGCTGAGAAATGGTGCAAAGCTGGTTTAAACAAGTTCTAACAGGTTCAAAATGGTTTGTACCAGACAAGAGTCGGAAAAACTTTGCAAACACTCTTCTTCTCCACGAAAGAGCACATTACATAGCTCTTCATGAACCAAAGCTCTTCTTACTCACCTCCCATGTTGATTCCTTCATCAAACCTTGCTCCTCACTCATCAACGATCCTGTGTACGGTCCAAACTCAGAACCCTTCTCTATCCTCCCCTTGGCAAGGACGCCCTCAACCACACCTTCAGGTGAACATTTAAAAGCAAGACTCTGCGGTAGTTCTGGGGTTGACAACGATACAATTCTTGGCCCATCTGCCTTTCTCTGCTTCTTTGACTGGACTTGTTTGGAAGCAGCAGTTGGTGGATTGGGTGTTTCATCTGTTTAGAAAAGATATGAAAATTGAAGGCTTTCCAAAGCTTCTCAAATATGTCAGAAGTCAACATCCAATTGCCAACAAACTTATGTTATCTGATGAAATATCTTGTCTCTGAAACATCGAGCAGTTTAACAGCTTTCTTTTGGTTTCCTGCGTATCCCGGTTCCTGATTGACAACTTAGACGTCAATTTGGTGCCATTACACACAATCACAAGCCTTAGAGATAGTGCTTGTGATGACAAAGACTGTGCCTGCCAATAAAATTCTTATCATGAGGTACATTCTAGAGACATGGGGCCGTATTCTGAAAATTGTCTTAAGAGAAATATTCTTGTATCTTAAGAGTTACAATAAAATCCGTATTCCGAAAATTGTCTTAACTTTTCTTGTAACTTTCACTGAGCGCGTATGATGTCAGAGATATAATGATGCGTAAATATATAATCAGCGCACATTATGTCTGTGCGCAAGATAAAATCTCGAGTTACAAGGTATTCTGAAAATTCTCTTATCTTTGCGTTCTCTTAACTTCCTTGGAAAATACAATGAAATTTACAAGAGGTGGGGGGCTATTGTAACTTATTGTTGCATGCGATATTTGACCGTCCGCAAAAATTATTTCTTGCTGCATCCCGCAAGAACATCATATTTTACAAAAGGAGACATTCCAAAGAAATTATAACGACGGATTGGTAGACTTTTCAGAAATTAAAAATTGGTGTTCGAGACGATGAATCTTTCGAGAGAAAATAATCTTTGAAAAGAGCCACGTGTATTTTTAGCACAGAAGCGCACAAGCATAAGCGTCGGAGGCGCAAGGAAATTACGCCTCATAACAACAATGCGCTTCATTATTTTTCAGAAGAGACGCTTCTATTGGTTGACCTAAGCATATAACAAGCTTAATAATTGGTTGATGACAGAATATTGGGCGTGTCAGAGATAAAATAGGGGACGCCCTTACAGAGATAAGACAATTTTCAGAATACTAATTTAAGAGAATTTTAGCGCGCTGTTATCTTGCTGACTTACAAGAAAAGTTAAGAGAAAAGTTAAGACAATTTTCAGAATACCACCCATGGATTTTTTAAAATGTGGGTAGTCAAACATGAACAACCATTAATCTATAAAGCTCTGGTTATTTGCGTCTGACCTAAATGTTATGCCCATCTAACTATGATTGCAATGGTAGCTGGTACGTTTTTATTATTCCTTTATTTCTACTTCCTTGACAAAGTTACCCTTAAAAGTCTTTACCTTGTGTTGTGTTTTCCACAAGAGATCTAGGAGATGTAAGAAGTGGGGCATAAGTTGCTGATTGAGTTGTTGATTTGACCTTTTGACCTCTGGGTGGCAGCTGATTATTAACTTCGTGAATAGCACCAGTACCTGCATTTGGGGGCACTGCAGTTGAATCTGTTCAAAGAGAGAATTATCAAATATGCAAATACTAATAAAAAAAATATATTGTTTAGATTCATTTGATGAGATATCAGACACACTTTTCGTTTATAAGTTAAAGGTCAAGTCCACCCCAGTAAAATGTTGATTTGAATAAATAGAGAAAAATCAAATTAGCATAGTGCAGAAAAATTCATCAAAATCGGATGTAAAATAAGAAAGTTATGACATTTAAAAGTTTCGCTTATTTTTCACAAAACAGTGATATGTACAACTAGGGAGTCAGTCGATGATGTCCATCACTCACTATTTCTTTTGTATTTTATTGTTTGAATTATACAATATTTCATTTTTTATAGATTTGACAATAAGGATCAACTTAACTGAACTGTATGGTATTAAACAATGCTAATTCCACGTGTTCAGGGAGGAATTAATCGTTGTATCACTTGACAATGAGGAGAAAATTAGAGTATTTTATATTTCATGTAATAAAAAACAAAAGAAATAGTGAGTGGATGATGTCATAGTCTCCTCATTTGCATACCGACCAGGATGTGCATATAACTGTTTTGTGAAATTAAGCAAAACTTTAAAAGTCATAACTTTTTATTTTACATCGATTCTGATGAAATTTTCAGTGATGTGCTTGTTGGATTTTTCTCTTTTTATTCAAACAAACTTTTTGTTGGGGTGGACTTGTCCTTTAAGTTAAGAATCATTAGAATCATTGTATGGCGCCAACCTCAAAATTGATAGCATTCTCTCTCTGATATTTTATAATTATGAAAATCAATTTCCATGCAGAATGCACTTATAATGATGGGCAGAAGATAAATTTAGTAGTTTTCTTCATAAATTTACTTCATAAAAACAAGCAATTCAAAGAACCACTATTTATTAGCAAAACACTATTTCTGCTATATGTGTGGAGAATAAATAAAAGTGTCATGAGGATTGCTTTTTAATAAGGGAGCAATTTCAGTATTAAAAAAAAAAAAGTCATAAAGTTACAAAGAAAAACTAAATGAAGTACTTGTTACCATGATATATTGAGCTCAACATTGAAAGTCCAGGGCCAGTGTGTGGAGCAGGGAATGCTCGGAGAGGTTGATCCACTGCAAACTCAGGTTGATGTTGTGAGGTTGGGTGGTATGGTAGATCCATGGGGTAGGGAGCAACATGTTGCTGATGTTGCTGAGAATGTCTTTCTTGTTGGTTTCTTTCTGGGCAGTAGAAACCGGTTGGGTAATTACCGTCCATGGTTCATGGAGCTCTATTGTCATTGGATGACGCTGATAACAAAAGAACAAGAAAATAAGTGATTTAATTGAAACACTTTATGTAAGTCATAACCAAAAGCACAAGATATTGTGTGATTTCATTCAGACAGTGGAAATAAATCTTAACCCAAGAACAAAACTAAAAAATACATCAATGAGTGGCCTGAACTTTTTTTTATAAAGATAACTTATTTGCACCATGAATGGCATGACAATCATGTTTGAATGTGTTCATGGTGTTGAAAGGTTTATTATATATCGCCATGAGCTAATCCTAAAAAACATCATTGTTCATGTGTAAATGGTGGCTCATAATAGGGTGACACGACATTTGCTCTTGAAAAAATTGCTCCAGGCTTTATTTTGTTTAAGATTGCAAAAGGGTTTTATGTTTATGGGCTTAGGGTTAGGATAGAGTTTAGTGTTACATGTAAATCCAGGGTTGAAGTTGGTCATTCTCTTAATGTGTGAAATTTGCAGCAGAGCAACTGTCGCAAGAGCAAATGTCATGGAACCCTTTAATAGAACTGATGATGAGTCAAGTTGGAAACAGGTCCCTGTGCACCATCTGAGAACAGTTATTGCCTGAAGTGTCAACGTAACATCGTTGTTCCTTTTGCGAAATCGTTACTGGTGACATATGGCCAGCCATATAGCCGCTCTCAGCTAGCTCCGCCCCTTGCGCAAGAGATTCCTTAAGAAAAATGACCCCTTTCCACTATGTTTGTTTTCATATTATCCATCCACACACAATACAAGTGTGATTCTGACCTTGGTGAGAAAACTTTGGTTGGAGAAAACTTGTCTTGTTGTTTCAGGAAGACTTCCTAGTGAATGAAAAGCAAGTTTTATACAACCTCCAAGAATGTTCTATTATCTGATTGATCCGAATCGGATCACATGATATTTTGCGAATTGCACTATGGCATCCAAAATGCACTATCCTGCACTCTGACGTCATACCAAATGCACTGTCCTGCACTCTGACGTCAGAGTGCAGGATAGTGCGAGGTCTGGAACTAACTAGAATTTAGATCAAATATAGCATTCCGGGCAACTCATTAACATGGGGAGGGGGTTGTATAAAAACAAACAATGCACGCATTCTTGAGCATAGAGGACCTAAATAATGAACTCTGTTCTCGACTCGCCAATTGGATATTGGTGCGGTATATCCATTGGCTCTAATCTCACATCATTCATTATTTGGCCCTGCATGCACGCACTTACGTGCATTATTTGTATATTGTTGAATAAAGGGACAAGGCGATTCTTACAAATGATGTAAGCATTTCATATACGAGTTTTAAAGGACAACTCACCAGTAGAGCTACTGCAGGAATACGGCTCCCCTGATACGACCATGGTCCTTTCCATAATGTTGTGGGGAGCATAGGACGGTGGATGATGGCATTAACTTGTAGCTGGGATTATACTACCCCACTACACTGCCTCCACTCTATTCTTTTAGACCGGGGGGACCTCTGAGCATACCCCTCCCCCCCCCCTCCCCCCCCAAAAAAAAAAAACAACAGGCACTCTTACTAGGAAAACCAGCCCACAGATGCACCAATTAAGAACGAAACTACCCAGGAACAGAAAGTTCTTGGAAAAAAAAAGGTTCCAAAGATCCCCTGAAAAAAAATCTGCAATAACCATAATTGGACATATACTATATAGGGACCAAAAATCAGGTGCATGAAATAATGTCCCTTCAATCTAAATCCTAAGACCATTCCCAATCTGAAGATCATTCCTTACCCTTCTAAAGTTAATCAATAGACAAGCAGCGCTTATTTCAGGAAATGTGAGACGAATAGAACCCAAAATGGTTGCTCATTTCTCTTTTTTTATGTATGAAAGAAACCTGAAAACAGCCTTAACAAAATTATTTTGTAAAATCCATCACCAACAAACTAAAAGCCTGTCAGTAAATTAAAAAAGACTCAAAAGACCAAGAGAGTCTGTCCAATTTCAAAACGAATCAATGAAAATATCAATAAATTGGAAATAAAAATTGGGCACCCTGTGGATACCAAACTCAAAACACAAATTTTAGATATTGTGCCAGAAACAAATTTAAAGTTGGTCATAGTTCCTTGATATTCTTAAAAGACCCTTTAATACTCTAAGGAAAAATTAAATTGCCCAACATCCAACACAGATGTAAAAGGTCAAACAATCCGTGGGGAAATTTACCAAAAAAAGGGGACACATGTGTCGCCATCTGACCTGAATGATAACCAGTATCGAAATTCATTTTTAGATCCAGCACTGGTGTCAAGGTTCCACATGTTAGGAACCCATCTGACAGGTTTGGCCAAAGGCGGTGTGATGACACCGCGCTCGGCTGAAAAATTGCCCAACATCCCACACAGATGTAAAAGCTCAAACAATCCGTGGGGAAAGGGACCATAAAAGGAACACATGTGTCGCTATCTGACCTGAATTATATCCAGTATTGAAATTCATTTTTGTTCCAGCACTGGTGTCAAGGTTACAAAGGTTAGGAACCCATCTTCCAGGCTTGGCCAAACGCGGTGTGACGACACCGCCCTAGGCTGAAAAATTGCCCAACATCCCACACAGATGTAAAAGGTCTTACAATCCGTGGGGAAAGGGACCATAAAAGGAACACATGTGTCGCTATCTGACCTGAATGATAACCAGTATCGAAATTCATTTTTAGATCCAGCACTGGTGTCAAGGTTCCACATGTTAGGAACCCATCTGACAGGTTTGGCCAAAGGCGGTGTGATGACACCGCCCTAGGCTGAAAAATTGCCCAACATCCCACACAGATGTAAAAGCTCAAACAATCCGTGGGGAAAGGGACCATAAAAGGAACACATGTGTCGCTATCAGACCTGAATTATATCCAGTATTGAAATTCATTTTTGTTCCAGCACTGGTGTCAAGGTTACAAAGGTTAGGAACCCATCTTCCAGGCTTGGCCAAACGCGGTGTGACGACACCGCCCTAGGCTGAAAAATTGCCCAACATCCCACACAGATGTAAAAGGTCTTACAATCCGTGGGGAAAGGGACCGTAAAAAGAAAGCATGAAGCTTATGAGTTGATCCTGGGGATGATTTCTATAATAGCTTGTATTGATTATTGTGTATGATTAATCACAGAAATTAACCTCAGGATCAATAGCTAAAGTTTCATTTACAGGGCAAAGGCCCAAGAATTATCTCTAGAACCCTGCTTAAGGGAAGTTTGGTCAAGGGGTTGATTGTCAACTCCCCAGTGCTTCCCCAGAAGTTGGGTCCGAGGTAGGTACTCCCTCTTCTACATACACCTCAATGGAAGTTTTCTGCCTAATGATCTTGGTCAGAATCCCTCAAGACCACCGACAAATGTAATCTATGGGAAGAGACCCTGGTAATGGCATCCTCCTGATACAGCAGGGGAACAGGAACTATCACCCAGCTCCATCTCCTAACAACCCTGGTACTGTAAGGCTTTGACGATTCTGCATCTTGCCAGAAGACAGGCGGGAAACTCTCACCCTGCCCCACTTCTAACTGAACTGGCCTGTCGTCACAAGGTCCGGGGTGTTCCCCTGCAGAGGATGATGGGCGAGAAAGGTTACTCTGCCCTATCACCATACCAAAGAGGTCCAACGCTTGCCCACCAAGTGCCTTTCATCCATTTCTTCTGGCGTTGGGTTCCTCTACTGATGAGGTTAATAGGCGAGAACAGTTACCCGGCCATTCACCCTATCAAGGAGGTCCAACAACGCTTGCTCACCAAGTGCCTTTCATCCATTTCTTCTGGCGTTGGGTTCCTCTACTGATGAGGTTAATAGGCGAGAACAGTTACCCGGCCATTCACCCTATCAAGGAGGTCCAACAACGCTTGCTCACCAAGTGCCTTTCATCCATTTTTTCTGGCGTTGGGTTCCTCTATTGATGAGGTTAATAGGCAAGAATAGTTACCCGGCCATTCACCCCATCAAGGAGGTCCAACAACGTTTGCTCACCAAGTGCTTTTCATCCATTTCTTCTGGCGTTGGGTTCCTCTACTGATGAGGTTAATAGGCGAGAACAGTTACCCGGCCATTCACCCTATCAAGGAGGTCCAACAACGCTTGCTCACCAAGTGCCTTTCATCCATTTCTTCTGGCGTTGGGTTCCTCTATTGATGAGGTTAATAGGCGAGAATAATTACCCGGCCATTCACCCTATCAAGGAGGTCCAACAACGTTTGCTCACCAAGTGCTTTTCATCCATTTCCTCTGGCGTTGGGTTCCTCTACTGATGAGGTTAATTGGCGAGAACAGTTGCCCGGCCATTCACCCTATCAAGGAGGTCCAACAACGCTTGCTCACGAGTGCTTTTCATCCATTTCTTCTGGCGTTGGGCTCCTCTACTGATGAGGTTAATAGGCGAGAACAGTTACCCGGCCATTCACCCTATCAAGGAGGTCCAACAACGCTTGCTCACCAAGTGCCTTTCATCCATTTCTTCTGGCGTAGGGCTCCTCTACTGATGAGGTTAATAGGCGAGAACAGTTACCCAGCCATTCACCCTATCAAGGAGGTCCAACAATGCTTGCTCACCAAGTGCCTTTCATCCATTTCTTCTTGCATTGGGTTCCTCTGCTGATGAGGTTAATAGGCAAGAACAGTTACCAGCCATTCACCCTACCAAAGAGGTCAAACGCTTGGTCACGAAGTGCCTTCCATCCATTTCCTCTGGCGATGGCTTCATCTTCTGATGAGGTTAATCGGCGATAACAGTTACCCAACCATTTACCCTGCCAGCGAGGTCCAATGCTCCTTATCTAAGTGCTTTCCATCGATTTCCTATAGGACTATTAACTGATCCCAGTAACGTAATGCTCAGTAATTGATCTTGGAGGTTGATTTCTATGATTGACTGCAATGATTATTATGTATGATCAATTAGAGATAATAGCCATATGATCAATCACAAAGCTCCATATTACTAGGCCAAGACCCTGTAGATATATGGTCGAAGGCAAAACATTTTCAAGGGGGGTACCAAAATGGTCAAAATTTTAAAAGAAACTCGAAAGCGAGGGAGAGAAGTGACTGAGCTTATCATGGGGGGGGGGCTTTTGCATTTTCTTAAGTGAAATCGTGCAGGGTGGACTTTGATAAAATTTTCAGTTAAATAAAAAAACAAGATTGCTGCGTACAGCCATGGATGGTTGCCAACTCCCCTGTGCTTCCCCTAGTTGTTTGGTGTGAGATAGGTACCCCATTCTCCAAGTCCATGGGAGTTTCCATCTGATGATCTAGCAAAGAATCCCTGAAGACCACTTACAGATGTTAACACTCTTATGATCTGTGGGGAGGGACCCTAATCCTAGTATCCTCGAGAATACAGTGGGAGATTTTTTTTTTTTTTTTTTTTTGGGGGGGGGGATGGATGACCTCTGCACCACATGACTTCTTGGGCTGGTGGGGGGGGGGGGAGGGAAGATGGCCTCTGCACCGTAAAAATTCTTGGGCTGATGGGAATCTTAATTCTGCCTACTCTTGGTCTTGTATTTGGATCTCCTAGGTGCAGGTATCTCATCATCAGGGTGCCAATGCTGCAGATCCCTGACTATTGGGCGGTGCCATCTCTGCGCACCGTACTCCGGCACATTACGAGTTCTGTCGACATTTGGAATGTGCTCCATTATCCACTCATGTTTAAGAAACGTCGAACGGAGGATATAATATTGAAGGCACGTAATCCACCTCCAATCACTCTGCTCGAATGCGATTTCATACTGCCCTTCGACAATAACTTCAAACTCACTCCTCGAAACTTCGTAATCAGTCGTAACCAAGTAGTAGGGGTGTACTAGGTTGCCTAAATATGTGGCTTCTATGACTCTTCCATGAGCTGGGTAAATAAAATCATTATGTACAAGGCCCCTTACTGATTCTGACTGACGATATCTTAGTGCCATGATTTCGATCTGAAAAGGAAACAAAGACCAAAACATTGATTAGATGACTCTTCCATGAGCTGGGTAAATAAAATCATTATGTACAAGGCCCCTTACTGATTCTGACTGACGATATCTTAGTGCCATGATTTCGATCTGAAAAGGAAACAAAGACCAAAACATTGATTAGATGACTCTTCCATGAGCTGGGTAAATAAAATCATTATGTACAAGGCCCCTTACTGATTCTGACTGACGATATCTTAGTGCCATGATTTCGATCTGAAAAGGAAACAAAGACCAAAACATTGATTAGATTCTAGGGCCAGTATTCTGAAGTCGGATTTAATTTAAGTTGTGGTTTAACTATGGAAGGCCAGTTGTTACATAAATCTCTAACAAGTAAAGGTTCAATGTATCAGCTCACTTGACTCCCAAAACATTACTAACTGCCTGGGAAGGATAAGTATGACAATTGCTTTCACCATTAAAGAATTAGTAAAGAGCACAGTAAACATGAGAAGCATTTACTGTAAACAAATTTTGAAACATTTGGCTTCCCATAATCTTAGCACAGAGTTAGACCATGGTTAAGTTAAACCTGACTTCAGAATACAGGCCTAGTATAGGAATACCTCTCTGATGGTATTAAACGTCAATTGATTGTATTCAATTTCTTTTGTTTGCTTCCCCCTTTTTTTGTTTCATCTTGTTTTTTGTTTTTTTACTTTCTTGTTTGGTGATAATTGTGGCCAAATAAGTCTCTAAATTCTTACTATGTCAATTAAATTTTCGTCAAATTACTTTTAAAGGGGAAATATCTTTATAAACTCAACATTGGGGTTTTTATAACTTCCCTATTTCCTTGTTTAAAGGTAAACTCATTATTTATGTATATTTATGTAAAAGATTTAAAAAGAAAGAAATTAAATGAGGCTTACATTTGCTAGATTGTTATGTATTCTTATGAATTATCATAATAAGATTTTTAATTGGAAATAAATGAATTGAACTGAACTTGAGGACCATCCAAGAAAAAGATTGCATAATGGAGATGAAATGCACTTATGTAGATTCACAGAAACACAACCATCGCACCAGTCAGAAGACAGAAATATGAAACAGCTCCTGGAATATAGAGAGAGTGTTCAATGCACAGCCTGACAGAACAAAAGATGGTGAAGATGTTAATGTTAAAACCTCAAACAAATCTCAGACAAAAGTAATCTTCATCTGCCTCCTCTGTAATTTCACTCTCTTCTCTGACACGCCGACATTCGAACCGAAAATACACAAATCAGACGATCAGATAATTTGGGAATTACACTAAAGGATAAATAGGCTTAAAAAGTGGGTATTAGTCTTGGTGTGCATACATCCAACACCATTTGGACATAATTCATAGCTTCTGTTTAGAGGTATTCTTAGAAATAATTGATGTTTTGTTCTCCAAAGATATGCTGGATGCAGGGATCCCTGATCTGTGTTCCAATACACCAGATCCAAGACTCATGGGCAGACCCATCCTTCGAGACCATTCTCCAGAACAATACGAGTATTAGGAACCAACTGTATTATCCACTTTTGTGAAATGAATATCAAACTGGTAATTGATAGACCAAAAGAGTTAAGACCATTGTGTCATTGATAACTTCAGAAGTCTACTCTTAAACCAAGTGAATGCAAACCCTAGTGATAGGCTCCTCCATAGCCTCTGGTTCCTCCTCTGGTTTACTGGCTACTGCAGGGAGCTCTTGTGCCCCAGGTTCGTGACCCAACTCTAGCACACGTGCTTGGTCCCTGGGACTGAGTCTTCCAAAGAGGAAGCCAAGTATCCTCCACTGAATGAGGGCTCCGCTGCTCCGGAACTCAGTGGCCGTAGGCTTATAGGTATCAGACACCCCCAACCCCTATTTCTAGCTAAGGCGACAATATCCACCTGCCCCCTTGGAGTGACTTCTCCGGTCAGTCTCGTTCGCTCCTGATCCACATATTGGCAGAGAGTGTCCAGAGACCTAGTGCCAGTCAAGCACTTTGCTATTTCCTCCAGACATTCAACCTGCACATCACTGAGGAAAGGACGAGGGTACTCATCAGTTGGGAACTCTTGGAAGCACTGTGGCAAGTGCAAATAAACATGCCACTTTAGCTTCCCCACTGCTTGCCCACAGCCTGGAATCAAGCAACTCCGCTTACTACCCTTTTACCATCCATGACTGGGACATCTTCAGCGCTGGAAAAAAGCCCACCTACATGTAGGGCATTTCCTCCACTTGCGATTCCCTGGAGATGACCATACTGCCAGGATACTCCCTTTTTCGAGACTTCTTCCCGGTCTTCTCTAGCCCCTGATCCTGGCATTCTCCAGGTACAGTCAGGGGCAAGAACAATTACCCAGCTCCCCTCCTGGTGAAGCCGATGCCGCAGGTGGCCTGGAATGATAATCCAGCTCACCTACCGACAGCCCCTGTATTGGCATGCTTTGACGCTTCTGCGTCTTGCCAGAAGATTGACATTCAAATTCCATCCTTGAATACTTCCATGTCCATCGAACAAAACTAGCTTTGGTGTAATAAGGTGTCTGAATCCTTTGCTTCCCAAACCTTTCTAACAGCGTGACCCCCTTCATTTTCTTTGGGGTAGCTTTTCCTTGATTGTGAGTTTGAACAATCCTTCTGTGCCATGATTTTGATTCTAAAAAGGAAATAGATAACAAAACATCAATGAGATTCTAAGAATACCTTTCCAATCATATTCAACTCGAGGACCATACACAACGAAGATAAAGATTGCATATATTGTCGATGTAATGCACTCAAGTAGATGAACAGAAAAACGTCCATGACACCAGGGGCCCGTTTCTCAACACCGTCATAAGTCTAACTTCTTGACTAAATCAGAGATAGTGAGCTACTTGTCCGCTAACCGTTTCACGAAGCCCTCTTTACCAAGATCGGGTACAACAACCTCACTAAATATTTATGACACCTCCGAACCTGTCATAACTTCTTTCTTAATGACGTAGTGGCATCACGTGGGTAGACTGTGACATGCAAAAGTGCCTAGAAATTTTGCAATCTTACGTAATCAATCATAGAGGTTGAAATTACATCACAAAACAAGTGGGTTAATGCATTCAATGATAATTGTAATACAATGAAACTATAAAAACTGTTGGTAAGACGCCACAAAACCATTCATTTTGAAATAGTAAAATGATTTAATCGATAAAGATTCTACCACGTCAGGCCATCCATAACTGAACTCATATTTGTTGTTTTCAGACCCCTTTCAGACAGTTGGATAAATTCTATCTCTAATTCATGCATACAATTTGTCAAATATCGTATGTTTCGGTATCAATGATTAAAAATGTTTCATTGAACTACATTTTGATGACGTTTGGAATCGTAAAAGACCGTATAATTATCATCATTTTACAAAGAAAACCGTTATGGTTTACTTTCGTAAACTATCAAAATTGGATATCCCGGGGATACCCATCTCAACGTCCACAAGTGATTTTTTAGTCATGAAATTAATGATTCATAATTTAATTTTCTCTGTAATTGAATGCTCCAGTCTTCATGGTCTAAGTATGTATGATGCATAATTCACCTGTGCTATTATTTTGAAAAGATTTATTTCCCAATTCATCACAATATTTGCAATTTTGTCATAATTTTTCTTTTTGAAAATTATGCTATTTTACCGATTCTACCGATAGTATCGATATCAAGGTATTCTAGTTAGGAAGCCTTTCGAGAAACAGGTTTAGTAAGATTGGAACTAACTCCGTGGTTGGTGGATAAAGATATGACTAACTTGTCCATGTGTTGAGAAACGGGCCCCAGTAAGACACAGAATATGAAATAGCTCCTGGACAGGTTGAAACAGTCTTCGATATTGCGGAAAAATGCACAGCCTTATTAAAACTGGCAAGGAAAAAAAAAGAAAGTGCTGGCATTAACGATAAAACCTCTAAAAAATTCCAAAAGTAATCCTCGTCTGCCTCCTCCATACTTATACCCTCTTTCCCCTACTTAAAAACATTGACAATGAAACATCATAAATTTGCAGCCCTACAAGGCTTTCTGCATGGGCAATGCACTTTTCCCTGCCTATGCTTCTTCTCACTGCATCTGATCAGGCCTACCAACATTTGACAAGTGGAATGCCTCTGGCAGTCTTGCCTCTTTTACGTGCTTTGATATAGCAGCAGTGATGGCTTTGAGAATAGCTTTTCAATAATTATACACAAAACGAAACATTCAAACATGATAATAAACTGCTCTCCGCTAGATCGATGCGACATACAAGTAGTAGGGGAAGGGGTACGTAAGTGGTTGGCTTATAATAAATAGCCGTCTAAGTCATCATATCACTAGAGGGGGATGTCTAGGGGCAGATATAAGAACACGCACAAATGAGATCGAAGGCTTTCCACAAAATGTGTGAAAACTTTCACAAGTCTTTCAGCGCCTCCAGGATTCTTCAATTTCTTCAGTTTTTATTAAATACCATGACTTATGGCGATGATCATGTGACGTAAGACATGTGCAATGCTATCATTCATGCTTAATTGCCCTCATGTCTATGATTCATGAACTAGGTCCATAAATTTTCAATAAAAATCCTGACGAGGCACAAACTGGACCCTCAAATAAAGGAAAAGTTTTGTCTCGCCCGTTCTCCATCTCTCAAAATTGAAACAAAATGGCTGATCGATAATGAGAACGAATGCGACATGGAGGTCTAACTTTTTCGTTTTTTTGAGGGTCCAGTTTGTGCCTCGATGTCAGGATTCTGTGTCACCATAGACCTTCATTTTTTTTTTTTTTTTTTTGGGGGGGGGGTCATTCGAGTGCACTCTGATGCATTTTATCTGGGATGGCGCCCGGGGATGGTGCCAAGTTATTTCTTATATGGGGGCTAGTTGTCATCAATTTTATCAGGTCGTCTTGCACGGCAAGACGACCCAAAACGGATGTCATTTTAATTCTCTGGAGTAATATAGGCCCAAACAAATTTTTTAAATATGTTTTCTTTTATTCTGTACCTTCCTGTCTTTTCCCCACCCCTTTTCCAGTTTTTTTTCAATTAAACTTGAAATATCGATATGGGTGGCAATCTCTCTGACCCCTCATTAGATAAACAACATCAAAACAAATTTTTAAAAAAAATTATGTATGGTAAAAAACATGTTTATAACGTTCAGCCCCCCCCCCAAAAAAAAAAACCATGATACAAAAATACGATGTTACATGCTAAATCATTTATTTATTTTTATTTCATTTTCATTACAATTATTTTCTTTTTTTTGGGGGGGGGGGCTGAGATTTATTTTAATCAATGAAAATTAAGCACTAGATTTGTGCTAAAAGGCTTGAGATCATGAATGAAGAAAAAAAAAATCTGCAGTAACAAAATAGCTAATTGATAAGATATAGATTAGGCCTATAGCTTACGAATCCATCACAATCATTACAAATGAAGATGAGTTCATTGTACCAATAGAAGATAATGGAAAGTCGGCCCCTATGTCATGCTAAAGCAATAATGTAGTCTCGGCGACTCCTTAAAGGAAAATGAAACTCTTGGAGCAAGTTAGCTTTTGTGAAAGCAGAAAAATCAAAGAATAAGATCAACAAAAGTTTGAGTAAATAGGACTAGCAATAGAACAGTTATGAGCATTTGAATGTCGAGATCACTAATGCTATGGAGATCCTCCCATTGGCAATGCGACCAAGATCTATGATGTCACAGATGAACAACTCTCCCCTTTTGGACACTGAAAACATACCCCAAAACAACTCTTTTTGCTCATTCTAATCATATGACAATCGATTCATCAATGATATAATGTTGTGAAACCTCTGTACTTGTCCTCTCATAATTATAAAGAGAACACCTCACCTTGTGATAGACTCTATAAAAGTGAGAATATAAGTGAAATAAGTACTAAAGTAATGAGGGAGTTGTACGTGTGTGACATCACAGATCTTGGTCGCATTGCCAATGGGAAGATCTACATGGCATTAGTGATCTCAATATTCAAATGCTCATAACTTTCTTATTATTCATTCAATCTTCCTCAAACTTTCAACAATATGTTTCTTTGATTTTTCTCTTTGATATGGATTCAGCTGGTTTCAAGGCCAAGGGTTTCATTCTCCTTTAACTTTGAAATGTTGAACATATATTTTGTTTACATTCTTATATAAATTTCCATAAAGTTATTAACTTTAAATATGACCAACGTTTATGATTGTTGTCATTGTTACTGTTAGCATTGTTTCTGTAAATAGTATTTTTTTCCAGTGCGGATTGATTTCACACATTTTTCTATGTTTTATTATTGCAAAGCACTTCTTTACCCACTTGGACATGTTTGCAGCAATTTTTAAGTTTTGCTTGTCTTCGGTTACTCGTCATGCAAAGGTATGTTTATACTATAAACACTCAAATTAATCTTGCATTTATCTGAAAAATAAAATGAATAAATTAGATTCTTCACACACAGCTTCTCATACTTTCCTTATAGTCCAGGAAAAATAACTGATTTTGGGGGTCAACCGCAAACAAATTGCAATAGAATTTTTTTTACCACAATGCATTTCCCTGAAGTCCCCAAAATAACATACTAAAAGTCCAGAAAAATCCCAGTAGTGGAAAGACGTCTAATTTGCATAAATCCAAAATGGCCGCCAAATTTTCAGAAAATTTGAATTTTCGTACATAGAATTTGATATGAACATCTAATTGCCACAAAATTAGTGTCATATGAAAGAGAAATAAATTTTCTATAATTTGGTACTATTTATAGGGGATAAATAGATAATTTGGCTGAGATTTTTTAGTAGAAAACTGCATTTTTGTCATTTTTTCCCAAAAATTGAAAATTTTGAAAATACATGATTTTACATAAATCTAAGAAAAATAGAGCAATTACCTTGAAATGTTCTAGGAAACTTTATTGATATATTATTATTATATGGATGCAATTTCAAATTTGTGTCATTCTTTTTAACAAATTTATAAGGTATCAAAGTTGACTACTCAAATTTCACAAATGTCGCGTTTTGTATGCATGTTCGTAGACTAATATGTATAACGTATCTAGTGTATACCGTACAGTAGTTAAAATTGTATGCATTTATCTACGCTTTTTAAACACCTAGTTAAGATTAGGCTTTTCTCTATCAGTGGCACCTACCCCTCTCAGGGGGCTGTCAAAGTCACGCCCTCTGGCTATATCATGTGTGTATCAAAATTAACGCAACCACATTTCATTTCCAATTTGTGAAAAATTTGTTGGCTTTATAGTCCAGGAAAATTACTTATTTAGGGGGTCAACCACAAACAAATTAAAACAATTTTTTTTACCACAATGCATTTCCTTAAAGTCCCCAAAATTTCATACTAAAAGTGTTTCTAAAATCCATGTAGTGGAAAGACGTCCTATTTGCATAAATCCCAAATGGCGGCCATCGTAAGAATTTTCAGTAATGATTACTTAGAGTAGTACAAACACTTGTCTGATCATCGCACTTAAAAATATTTTTAAAGCATTTACCTTTCACCAGTGTTATATCTTACCATAGGCTTCGTATCAAAATTAGTATGCAAGTCAGATTTGGCCTCTGCTGACCTCTAGAGGTCAATGACCTTAAGGTCAACGACCTCAAATATCAGAAAATTGATGTTTTGCATCATTAGCTCATGATAAATATAGTAATAACGCAAACAAAATTATTATTAAATATTGACTTTCAAGGTAACCTGATATTCTAGAAAGAATTTTGTGTATCATAAATGTTGACCTTTGACCCTGGATCACTGGCAAAGGTCAGTAAACTTAACATATCACAATATTGATATTTAGCATACTTATGATAAACAGGCCTCTCGTGAAAAAAATGCAATACAATTTATTTCAGCACAATGCATTTCCATGAAGATTCCAAAATGACATACTAAAAGTCCAGAAAAATCCATGTAGTGGAAAGATATCAAGTTTGCATAAATAAAAAATGGAGGCCATCGTGAGAATTTTTCATTTTTACAAATAAAAGTAAAAACACTGGTCTGATCATAGCACTTTAAAAAATAACGATAAAAGCATTTAACTTTCACAAGTGTTATATCTTACCGTAGGCTTCATTTAAAAATTCCAATGCAATTTAGATTTGACCTCTCCTGACCTCTTGAGGACAATAACCTTAAGGCCAATGACTTAAAAATTTTGATATTTTGCATCCAGAGTTCTTGATTAGCCTAATTATGTTATATCAAATTATGTTTGAAATTTGAGGATCTCTAAACAAATTTGACCTTAAAATGTAAAAGTATTGGTACTCGGTATCACTGGTTGATATGATAAATTGATGTTTTAAGGTAATTGACCTGTCACTTTTCTCAGCAGTCAAATGTTGAGATCTGCAATCTTTACCCAAATGATCTGTTAAAAATAACAAAACTATATCATCTGTATAGTTGTAACTCTAGGGGCACGTTTCATAAAGAGTAACTTTGCCATTATGGCAACTACCATGGCATTAGGGTTCAGCAGCCAATCAAAATCAAGGATACCATGGTAGTTGTCATAATGGCAACGTTACAACAGTTGTAACTCTTTATGAAATGGGCCCCAGGTCTTTTTTGGCTAGTACATTCCTGACTGAGGTTAGAGCATTGGAAGGTTTTGAAATGATATGTGAAATGCCTCAATTAATTTTTTGCAATTATCATTTATGTATACGTCCCGAGAGACTTGCAAGTTTTCCTTTTTGGCTAGATTGTAACCTGGTGTATTTGCTCTTTAGAAGGGAGATGCAGCTTACCACGATGCTGGTTGGTACTGCACTTCTCTTCCCATAACTTGCACTTAGTCATAATGGTGACTGTCAGAGGTTGGACAGAATTTAAAATGTTTCCTAGATTTTAGCCTTTTTCAACTAGTTTGGAATCATAGATTTGATAAACGCTATATCTTCGCTGAGAGCTCTGTGGTATATAGCTACTGATTTGCATATATCAGATGGGCAATACCTGACAGGACATACAGACTCTTCACATTTTCGGGCTTCAGATAGTTTGTGATAGTCCCACAAGGTTAGTGTTGTCTTTAGAGGTAGACGTGTCCAAGACAGCACATGCATATTCTTGTAGCAGAGTATTGGTGGAGGGGGTTTGTCAGTTCCGGAGAAGGTTATTATTATGGATCCTCACTTTCCCCCTTCACTCTTAATGTAACTGATCAAGGGTGACACCAAGATATATTGCATGGTTGCAGTGCTGGAATGGAATTCAAACCATAGGTTGTTTTGAGTTTCCTCAAAGCCTGATGATTATGGGGATGAAACAAGCTAACCTTGGTCTTTGGGTTTGAAGACTGGACTCAAGCAAGAACACGACCCTGAGAGAGTCAATTCTTTTGAATTCTTTACCTACTGGTCTTCCTGTTGAGATCCATAAAGAGATGTCTGTTTTCTAGTACAAGTTTGATGAGTTTGGTCAAATGAATATCATCAATGATTTGTATAGTTGTACGAGTAGACCACAGTATCAGATGCAGCTGCTAATTCAACAAAATTTTCTTCACCCGTTAGTTAGTTACCGTATTAAGTCGGAAGTCCTCAGTGAACTGAGTCTGGTTGATAACCTAGCCTGTATATTATTTCCAAAGTTAAAAACCAGCCTGGTTATGAATATGATATGTTGTTCTATAATGGGAACATCTTTTTGTTTAGGATGAGAATAATGAGATGCTCAAGTAGCTTGTAGAGATGTCAGAACAGGGCGATTGGCCTGTAGTTTTTAGGCACATTTGGATCTTTCCCAGGTTTGAGGAATTACTTTAGCCTTCCTCAAAATTTCTGGGAGATGGGACTGTGTAGCACATTGTTAAACAGGCTGACAAGCCATTCTTAAGTTTGGAAGCTTAATGTGTTCATACAATCATCTCGTCCTGTCTACATATCTTAAGGAAAAAAGATAAGATGACGAAATCTCGGATCTCGTTATGTCTACATCCTGTGGGAGAGATGATCAGACGACAAGATCTTGGATCTCGTCTTGTCTACATCCTGTAGGAGAGATGATCAGATGACAAGATCTCTGATCTCGTCATGTGTAGATCTTTTAGAAGAGATGATCAGATGGCAAAATCTCAGATCTCGTCATGTCTACATCTTGTAAGAGAGATGATCAGATGGCAAGATCTGGGATCTCGTCATGTCTACATCTCTGAGGAAAAAGGATAAGATGACAATTTCTAAGATCTGATCATCTCTCCCACACAAAGTAAAAAATGGCGAGATCCAAGGTCTTGCCATCTGATCATCTCTCACACAGGATGTAGACATGACGAGATCTAAGATATTGTCATCTTATCCTTTTTCATAAGAGATGTAGACATGACGAGATGATGAAATGAACATCTGGGCGGCAGATCAAAATGTTTCATTTACTCAGAGGGGTGTCACCGAAGCGTGCTGTCTTTTCCTTCTTTGTTCCTTCAATTTCAATATCCAGGCAGGGCTCCACACTAACCCTTTTTTTCTACTGGTCCAACCTATTCATGTCGGACCAGTAGATACCCAGTTTTTCAATTTTTTACTGGTCCGAACCTAAAATCTACTGGTCCCAAAAAATAAAGAAAACATTAAAAAAAGGCGTGAGTTTATTTTGCTGTCCTTTCTTGTTACCCCCCCCCCCAAAAAAAAAAAAAATGAAGGAATGAATGAATGAAAGACAAAAAGAAAGAAAGGAAGAAAGAATAAAAGAAAGGAAGGAAGGAAGAAAAAAGCAAAGGTAAAGAAAGGATAGATGTGAAGGAAGGAAAAAAAGAAAGAACTAAAGAAAGAAAGAAGGAAAGGAAGGAAAGAACAAAAATAAGAAAGAAAGAACGAAAGAAAAAAAGGAAGAAAGAAAGAAAGAAAGAAAAAAAAAGAAGGAAAGAAATGATGCAAGCAATAAAGAAAGAAAAAACAAAAGACAGAAAGTAATGAAAAAAGAAAAAGAAAGAAGGAAAGAAGCAATAAAACAAGAAAGAAAGGGTAAAAGGAGAGATGGAAAGAAGGAAAAAAGAAAGAATAAAAGAAACGAAGGAAGAAAAAAGTAAAGAAAAAATGTGAAGGAAGGAAAAAAAAAACGAAAGAAGGAAAGGAAGGAAAGAAAGAACAAAAGAAAATAAGAATGAACGAAAGAAGGAAAGAAATGAAGCAAGCAATATAGAAAGAAAGAACAAAAGACAAAGTAATGAAAGAAAGAAGGAAAGAAGGAATAAAAAAAGAAAGAAAGGGTAAAAGGAGAGATGGAAAGAAGGAAAACAGAAAAAAAGGATTGAAAGAAGGAAGAAATCAAGAAAAGGGAAAATGATAGAAGATAAAAGGAATGTTGGGAAGGAATAAAGAAGGAAGGAAACAAGCAAGCAATATAAAAAAAAAAAAAAATGTAAAAGAATAAATGAAAGGAAGAACAAAAAAGAAAGACCAAACTTCAAAGAAAGAAAGGAAAGGAAGCAAGCAGTAAATAAAAGGAAGAAAGAAAAGGTAAAAGGATAGATTGAACAAATGGGAAAAAGAAAGAACAAAAGACAAAGAAGAAAGGAAGGAATGAAAGAGAGAAAGGGCTGAAAGAAGGAATAAAAACAAGAAAGAGTAAAGAAAGGATGGATGGAATGAGGAAAGAAAGAAAGTAAGAAAGAATGAAGGAAAGAAAGGGGAAAAGAAGGAAGGAAATGAAGAAAGAAAGAAGAGATAAATATAGGATGGATGGACTCAAGAATTAAAGAAAGAAGGAAATCAAAAAAGAAAGAAAAAGAAAGAGCATTAGAAATAGAGAAAAATATTAACAGGACAGAAAGAATGAAAGAACAAAAGACAAAGAAAAAGGGAAAATTAAAAAAGAAAGACAGTAAAAGAAGAGAGGGAAGAAACAAAGAAAGATTGAAAAGAAAGAAGGAAAGAAAGATTGAAAGAAAACAAAGGAAGAAAGCTAAAACTATCATCATAAATAAATTATCAGTTTCTTTTTGGCTCAATTAAAAAATACTAGTACTAGCTACGAAAGAAACCAAGTGTATCAACACACACACAAATGCATATGTGGGGCTATCATGTATTCAGACGATATCACTCGAAACCCGATCTCTTTGAACTAAAACAGAAGTGAAAATTTCTCCTTTTACTGCTTACAAATGACAGAGTTACCCCAATTTTGGCAAATTTTTAGGAAATATGGACATTATAAGAGCTTTTCATTAGTGTGAAATGTGAATTTTGACAGTTCTGTGAGAGATTTCTGCCAGAGGTTAGCCAAGCTTCGTTCGTGCAGCCAGTAGGAAATTTACCATGTGGGCTGTGTGGCTGGCTAGCCACGTGTACACTGTATGTTACCCTATCAAAAATTGCATGCGATTCATTCTGTGTGTGTTCTGTGTGTGAATGCCAGAATTTAACGGGAGGAAAATGGTTCGCAATTTGAGTCATGGAATATTTTTCATGTTTATGTTGGACTAGCGAATTTGACCATTTCTGAAAAAAGTTACTGGCCCAACAATAGTTTTTATTACTGTTTATGTCGGACCCATAAATCTTGCTATTTTTGGAAAAATTACTGGCCCGACAATGATATTTTTTACTGGTCATGTCGGACCAGTAAATCTTGCTATTTCTGAAAATCTACTGGTCCGACAGTGATTTTTACCGGTCTGGGACCGTCGGACCGGCGCTAGTGTCGAGCCCTGATCCAGGTGAAGTCTCCATTGGACTGGTCCCATGGAAGATATCCACTTTGGTGTAGCTTGTACTGGGTTGTTCTATTCAGCAGACGCTGGATAGTAAACTAGTTATGTTTATTATTCTAAGTACAATGACGTTTGAAAGTTTTAGGGTTAAAGGTCACAACTTTTAATACTCGCCAATTTCCTCATGTATCAAGGGACCTGACAAGTTAAAATTACTAGTAACTATTCTCACAATCTAACAATGTGTAAAACGAATTATCATAATGCAAAACATAATTTTTTATGATATTCCGACGTCAATAATCGTTCAGGTCATTGTCTCTAGAGTTCAGCACAGGTCAAATCTGAATTGCATCCGATTTTTAAAATGAAACCTATGATAGAATATAACAGTGATGAAAGTTTAATGCTCTAATCATATTCTTGGTGTTATGATCAGACCAGTGTTTGTACTACTACGATTAATCATTTTGGATCACTTTTGATGCAAATTAGACGCTTTTCCACCACTTGGATTTTTCTGGACTTTTGGTATGTCAACTTAGAGACTTCATGGAGATGCCCTGTGTTGAAATAAATAGTATTACAATTTTTACACCCTGAGGCCTGTTTATCATAAAACAGTGATGCTTAGCATCAATATTCCAAAATGTTAAGGTCATTGACACTTTCTAGCTCTCCAGTGTTCAAAGGTCAAAGTTTATAACCCACCAAATTCTTTCTAAAATATCAGGACACCTCGGAAGTCAATATCAAATAATTTTGTTTTTATTATTACTATTTTTATCATTAGCTAATGATGCAAAACATCATTTTTTTTTATATTTTGAGGTCATTGACCTTAATGTATTTGACCTCTATAGATCAGCGGAGGTCTAATCGGACTTGCATCCTAATTTTGAAATGAAGCATAATATTATGGTAAGATATAACAATGATGAAAGTTCAATGCTTCAATAATATTTTTTATAAGTGCTTTGATCAGACCAGTGATTGTACTAATAATCATGAAAAGTTTTCATGATGGTCGCCATTTTGGATTTATGCAAATTAGACGTCTTTCCACTACATGGATTTTTCTGGACTTTTAGTATGTCATTTTGGTGACTTCATCAGTGTTCATGGAAATGCATCGTGCTCAAATTAATTGTATTGCAATTTTTACACTAGACACCTTTTCATAAATTAGAGATGATATGTGTCAACATTCTAAAATGTTAAGGTCATTGACCTTTTCCAGCTCTCCAGGGTCAAAGGTCAAGACTTATAACCCACCAAATTCTTCCTAAGATATCAAGATACCTTGAAAGTCAATCTTGAATCATTTTGTTTTCATTATAACCATATTTTTTATGTACTAATGATGCAAAACATTAATTTTCTGATATTTAGAGGTCATTGACCTTAAGTTCATTGACCTCTAGAGGTCAGCGGAGGTCAAATTTGACTTGCATTCTGATTTTAGAATGAAGCCTAATATAATATATAACACTGGTGAAAGTTTCATGCTTTTATCATAATTTTTGAAAGTGCTATGATCAGAACAATGTTTGTATTACTATCAATAATCATCAAATATTCTTACGGTAGCCGCCATTTTGGATTTATGCAAATTAGACATCTTTCCACTAAATGGATTTTTCTGGACTTTTAGTATGTCATTTTGGGGACTTCATGGAAATGCATTGCGTTGAAAAAAATTATATTGCAATTTGTTTGCGGTCAAACCTTATTTTTCCTGGACTATTATTAGACTCATACAATCAGACACATTGAATTTATTTACTCCATTCAAATCCTATTTTTACCTCAACATATAACATTTAATGCATAATTTGCAAAATTATCATTATAAATAAAGTATTCTATAATTCAGAATATTGAAGTAGTAGTAATACAATGTCGAAATTACTTAGATAATTAGATTCTTATGTCGGACAAGGTCAAGCCCAAATATAAGTCAAGCCAGGGTCTCTTTCGTTGAAATATCAATGAAAGGTGTCTCTAAAACTGTCTAAAGGACAGGGAAAAATGAAAATTTCGATTTTATCCAGTTTGTTTGTGAATCTTTATTTTCTAATTTACCTCATAAAGTCACTCATTCAATGAACAAGGTTATGACATAAAGTAAGCTCCATTATCTCCATACATCAATTCTACAATCAGTAATAAATAAAATATTATTTGAGCTAGCTTATATGATTTTATGAAAAGTCGTCATTCCGAATTAAAAGGAATTCAGGTAACGATGAACACTAAATATTTTTCTGATACTATCAATGACAATGACAATGACAATAGTCAATAGATTGAATGTCATGTCGCGGACTTGGGACTTGGCACTATAGCATGGAAGACAAAATTGCCTTCGTGAAACGGAAAGCGCTGATTTGTCACCAATCTTTTTATCTCGGAAGAATGGTCCTAGGAAGTTCCTAGGTATCGCTCTTCTCGTCATGAAACAGGCCCATGGCCTGGGCTCCGGCCCGGAGCTCCCTGGCAGCCAGGTCAGGACCTGGGTTAGGGCCAGAGCTGAGCTGAGCCTGAGGCGGCTGAGCCGAGAATGGAGTCCCCGAAAGACACGGTACCGGTAGTCGGTACGGTAACGGTCCGAGCCGAGGTATTAAATCCTGGGACTCTGGGACGGGTTTTGCCGCTCGTGCGATACATTCATCATGGCAAACACACATTCTAATTTTGTTATAGTTTACTTAGGTATACACATATATAGTAATTTTCTTTTTATTCAGTACAAAACATGAAAATCAATACCTTATTGATTATTCTCTTCCGAAAAAATATCCAGATCCGGTGAAGCTCTAAAGGTCGTGATTTATATGGTATCTCCGCCGAGACGAAAATTGATGCAAATGTGGCCGTGGGGTTGGAGTAACATCTAAATTCGATATATAATACGGATCTAGTACTGGAAAATAAAATGATTTCATTAAAAAAAAAAAAATTGGCGGTGCCCATGGTCTTTGGAAGCAGGGGTGCCGAAGCACGCTCCCCCAACTTCTCTGGGGGTGAAGCGTTTTTGCTTTGACTTTGTTTGTTTTTCGCACAAAATGTTTCTTCAAATTAAGTTTTTATATATCATCTTTTTTTTTGCTTGCCATTGTCATCAAAAATGAAAAATCCCAAATCCCATTCACTTTGGAGTGGAAACTTAGTTCTTTTTTGGTTTGCTTGTAATAACAAACCATCAAATCCTGTTTTAAAATAGCTCCCGGGCCCATCATGTTATTTGTATAAGGTGGCGCGATCGACGGCCTGCGTAAAGGCAGGTATAAGGTCATTTGGCCTGCGTAAAGTCAGGTATAAGGTCATTTTCTTAGTTAGGGGGGGGGGGGCCTAATAAGTTTCGGGTTATACTCTACTTTACTTGAAGGTCAAATCTACCCCAGAAAAACTTTAGAATGAATAAATACAGAAAAATTAAACTAGCATAACACTGAAAATTTCATAAAAATTGGGTGTAAAATAAGAAAGCTATGACATTTTAAAGTTTCGCTTATTTTTCACAGAACAGTGATATCATGGATATGCAACTATAAGTGACATAATTATACACATTAGACAGTCGATGATGTCCCCACTCACTACTTATTTTGCTGTTTATTGTTTGAATTAGGCCTATAGAGTTTTTCTTTTGCTTACAGATTTGACAATAAGGACCAACTTGACTGAACCATGCAGATAGTATTAAACAATGCTAATTCTACATGTTCAGGAAGGAATTAATCGTTGTTTTACTTGACAAAGAGGAGAAAATAAGAAAAATTCATATTTCCTATGATAAAATAAAAAAGAAATTGTGAGTGGATGACGTCATCAGTCTCCTCATTTGCATACTGACCTGGATGTGGATATATAACTGTTTTGTGAAATTAAGCGAAACTTTAATTTTTATTTAACATCCGATTTTGATGAAATTTTCAGATTTATGCTTGTTTGGTTTTTAATTCTTTATTAATATTCAAATCAACTTTTTGTTGGGGTGGACTTGTCCTTTGACTTTACTTTAATCCAACGATGCTTGTAGGGCTATGTCTGTTCATCGGTCCAAGGGGAAAACCCGTATGCTCCACACTATCAGTTTCAATTATATAGTTGTATGTGGCAAGACAGAATATCCATTACTCAAAGTCGTACACAAAATCATATCCTTCCAGTGATTACAATAAATTGTTAGGCCTTCCTGATTAACTATATAAGACCTCTTATTAGGATTATTTCGCCCTTTCTTTTTTCTTCCACCTTTCTTAAACATTCTGCCCAAAGCTCCTCTTTCACGTGCATGTAACTCAATAGTGCCGCCGTAAAAAAAAAAAAAAAAAAAAAATCCAACTTCTGTAAATTTTTAGGGGGGTACGAGAACAGCCCAGAATCCTTCATTAGTGCCCACAATCATGTAGGCTGTGCAAATGATATAGCAATAATAGCATGATAGATATCTTAACATAATAAAAGTCCGCTATAGCCCCAGGACAGTTTTGAAAGAGGGGGCGGGGCGCCATGCAAAAAAATAAAATAAAAATAAAATCATGCTGCGTTTCATCAACATTAAATTTACCAACTGTCTCACTCAGTATAGCCGACAACTTTCATTGATTATACTGAAAAGCACAGTTAAAACAGAATTTTGACATATTTATGTCCGGATAAAACTGCCGACGTGTCCTTTCATGAAACGCTCCCCTGCTGGT
This sequence comes from Lytechinus pictus, assembly GCF_037042905.1. NCBI lineage: Eukaryota > Metazoa > Echinodermata > Echinoidea > Temnopleuroida > Toxopneustidae > Lytechinus > Lytechinus pictus. Next base: position 7,689,863 of record NC_087252.1, read on the forward strand.
AATAAGTTTTTCTTCCCCTTTTTTTTTTAAGTGGGTAAGGGGTTGAAGCTCTCCTTCTCTTTCCGTGTCCCCTGAAATATATTTTCGATCACAGCTAGGTCAATACAGTAGAGGCCGAGTATAATATACAGACATAGGGCTATATCCTGTCGATCGGCGTGCTAGCGACTGTAATACGTTTAGATTAGATGTTGATATGATATTGATGCAAAATGATAGCGCCTTCAGGGAGGGAGGGAGAGGGAGGGGTTTCATCGCGGTGTTCTATTCGTTTGTTATGATTATGATAAAATGCGTCTTTAGGTTTCACTCAGTTAATAGTGTAAAGGTGTCACAAAGAAACAACGCAGCACAAATATGGCGCTGTATGCACACTACAAACAAATATACACTGCAAAAACTCTGGTGTTGATTTAACACCAGCCCGGAATCTATATATGTCCACACCAGAGAAGTGTTAAACAACACCAGTTTTGTTTTGGTCTAACACCAGAAAGATTTTATACAACACCAATTAGTATTAAAACAGCATCGGTTTGATTCCAAACTGGTTTTGATGTTTCAATACTTCTCTGGTGTGGCCATATATAGATTCCGGGCTAGAGTTGAATCATAGAGCTATTAACTCCCGGTGGTTGAATCAACACCGGAGTTTTTGCAGTGTACAGTAGGCCTCCTTATGTGCAGATATAAATACATTTAGATGTTCATAATATGATTTTGATGTAAAATGATAGCGCCATTAAGATTTTGGACCATTTTAGGAAGGATGGGAGGGGGCTGTGATCTACATGGTGTTATATTCGTTTGTTTGTGATTATGATAAAATGCGTCTTTAAAGGAATGGTCCGGGCTGAAAGTATTTATAACTTAATAAATAGAGTAGAATTCACTGAGCAAAATGCCGAAAATTTCATCAAAATCGGATAACAAATAACAAAGTTATTGACTTTTAAAGTTTAGCAATATTTTGTGAAAACAGTCGTCATGAATATTCATTAGGTGGGCTGATGATATCACATCCCCACTTGTTCTTTTGTATTTTATTGATATCAGGTTTATTCAAATTTTTCCTCCAAAAACTAGAAAAAAATGGTTTGATAACTGATTTAGTGCATTAGAATTTATTGTTGCAACTTATTTCATTATAAGGGAGACATATTATTTACACAAGTATGAAATAATGAAAAAAATATGATTTTATGTAATAACATAAGAAAACGGAAAGTGGAGATTAAACATTAAATTTACCAACTGTCTCACTCAGTATAGCCGACAACTTTCATTGATTATACTGAAAAGCACAGTTAAAACAGAATTTGGACATATTTATGTTCGGATAAAACTGCCGACGTGTCCTTTCATGAAACGCTCCCCTGCTGGTAATAAGTTTTTCTTCCCCTTTTTTTTTTAAGTGGGGAAGGGGTTGAAGCTCTCCTTCTCTTTCCGTGTCCCCTGAAATATATTTTCGATCACAGCTAGGTCAATACAGTAGAGGCCGAGTATAATATACAGACATAGGGCTATATCCTGTCGATCGGCGTGCTAGCGACTGTAATACGTTTAGATTAGATGTTGATATGATATTGATGCAAAATGATAGCGCCTTCAGGGAGGGAGGGAGAGGGAGGGGTTTCATCGCGGTGTTCTATTCGTTTGTTATGATTATGATAAAATGCGTCTTTAGGTTTCACTCAGTTAATAGTGTAAAGGTGTCACAAAGAAACAACGCAGCACAAATATGGCGCTGTATGCACACTACAAACAAATATACACTGCAAAAACTCTGGTGTTGATTTAACACCAGCCCGGAATCTATATATGTCCACACCAGAGAAGTGTTAAACAACACCAGTTTTGTTTTGGTCTAACACCAGAAAGATTTTATACAACACCAATTAGTATTAAAACAGCATCGGTTTGATTCCAAACTGGTTTTGATGTTTCAATACTTCTCTGGTGTGGCCATATATAGATTCCGGGCTAGAGTTGAATCATAGAGCTATTAACTCCCGGTGGTTGAATCAACACCGGAGTTTTTGCAGTGTACAGTAGGCCTCCTTATGTGCAGATATAAATACATTTAGATGTTCATAATATGATTTTGATGTAAAATGATAGCGCCATTAAGATTTTGGACCATTTTAGGAAGGATGGGAGGGGGCTGTGATCTACATGGTGTTATATTCGTTTGTTTGTGATTATGATAAAATGCGTCTTTAAAGGAATGGTCCGGGCTGAAAGTATTTATAACTTAATAAATAGAGTAGAATTCACTGAGCAAAATGCCGAAAATTTCATCAAAATCGGATAACAAATAACAAAGTTATTGACTTTTAAAGTTTAGCAATATTTTGTGAAAACAGTCGTCATGAATATTCATTAGGTGGGCTGATGATATCACATCCCCACTTGTTCTTTTGTATTTTATTGATATCAGGTTTATTCAAATTTTTCCTCCAAAAACTAGAAAAAAATGGTTTGATAACTGATTTAGTGCATTAGAATTTATTGTTGCAACTTATTTCATTATAAGGGAGACATATTATTTACACAAGTATGAAATAATGAAAAAAATATGATTTTATGTAATAACATAAGAAAACGGAAAGTGGAGATGTGACATCATCAGCCCACCTAATGAATATTCATGACGACTGTTTTCACAAAATATTGCTAAACTTTAAACTTCAATAACTTTATTACTTGTTATCCGATTTTGATGAAATTTTCGGCATTTTGCTCATTGAAGTCTACTCTATGTATTAAGATATATATATTTTCAGCCCGGACCATCCCTTTAAGTTTCACCCAGTTATAATAGTATAAAAGTGTCACACAAATATGGCGCTGTATAGACACTACAAACAAAACTCAACTATATATACAGTAGACCTCCTTATGTGCATATATAAATACTTGAGTCAGGCATATTGTGTACAAAGATTCTACTGGAGCTATTGTAAAATAATTAAACTTTAAATAGCAAGCACAGACCAACTCCCATCTCTGCATGAGACTGAATTGCGGAGTGTCGAAGATCTTAAATAGCGCCATCTCTATTGGCTTATGTATGACCGTACGCAGATTTTTTTTTCGCAGGGGGGGGGGGGCATCGCATGCACAAACTTTTCCGGAAAAAAAATCGAAAGCGAGGGAGCAAAGCGACCCAGCTTGTCATTGGGCGTATTCGCATTTAGTCAAGTGAAATTGAAGGATTTGGTGCATACTTTTGATGAACTTTGTGAAAATTTTTAAGTAATAAAATGAAGTTTTTTTCAAAATTACTGGGGGCTGGTGCTATTGCCCCCTGCCCCCCTGCTGTGTACGGCCATGGGCTCATGGTCATTGTTATCTGAACGGCAATCACTCTTATCAATTTTAAACACGTTCAACTGTTTAATTTCTTCCAGTGAATATGATGTCATTGACATCTGTAACCATGGAGGGAGACATACCTCCAATGCTGTAATCCCGGGGGGGGGGGGGTACTCGACCCAAAAAGTGGTAGGGGTGTGCCGCGGGCGAGACAAAAAACGGGGGCCTTGGAGCGGGCTTATTGTAAAAACTAAAAAGGAGGGTCCTCGGAACGGGCTTTGGAGCTACAAATGTTTGTGAAAACGGGGGTCCTTGGAACGGTCGCCAGCGTGTGAGTGCGTATGCATCCCTATGGAACGGGCATGTACAGTGCGTGATGCAGCTAGCGCGGCCTTCGCCGGGTGCGCTCGCGCAGAGGCGATGGTCGGACAGAGCTCTGCGGCCGCTTTTTACCAAAATTGCAGCTCCTTGTAGCGTATCAATGCGACCGGAACGGCGTAACGAAATATATGCGAAGCTCTGGAGCGGATTTCTTTCTTCTTTTTTCTCGATAAGAAGAAAATGCTATGCTTTAATTGGAGCGGATTTCTTTGTTCTTTTTCTCAATAAGACAAAAATGCTATGCTTTGGAACGGAAATTTGAGTGTAAAAATGGGGGTCCCCTCCGCGGCACATACCCACTATGCATTATATACTGAGTGCCCCCCCCCGGGCTGTAATCAATCAATATAACAAAATATGAGTAGTACAAAGTTTAATTTGACAATAAATAGAGAAATAAAATTACATTTTCTATAAATATAGGTCCATTATATAGAAAAGGTGATATACCTGAAAATGTTAGGTCTAGCTAAAATACGAAAGAATCCTTAAATAATTGGTCTACCTCTTCCAAATGAGTACTAGGGGTGGGGGATGCCCGGGGGAGGACAGTCAAATATATTGCTGTACACATGCGTGACCCCCCCCCCAAAAAAAAAAAAAAAAAAAAAAAAAAAACGCGTTTAAAGGTTTGTATTAGTTTTCATGGTATAAAAAACACAGATTTTCAAGAAAAAGGGTGGTTTTGAAAGAATATGGTCAATGGTTAATCGCGGGGTCAAACGTATTTAGGGTATGTTTTTTCCACAGCTTATTTTAAAGACTAGTCAAACGTGTATAGGGAATTTTTTTTCCACAAGCTTAGTTTTCCCCGATGTCATATGGCGACAACTTGTATAGGGGGCCAAATTGTGTAAATAAAGCCCGCGAAAACTTGTTTAGGGGGTTATTTTGCACAAAGAGGAAAAAACTCGTTCCCTTCCTTCCTTCTTTCTCTCTCTCTCTCTTTCCTTCTTTCTTTCCTTTTCTCTTTTCTCCCGCTCCACTTTCATCTCCCCTCTCTCTTTCCCCTGATTCTCTCCTCCCTCCCTCTCGCCCCCCTCCTCTCACTTTCATATCTTCCCCAAATCTGAATCCTCTCGATCTTCGATCTTCAGCGCTCCTTTCTCTTCTAAACAATCAAAATTTCTGGATCATCAAGGGATCAATTGTGAAGCAATATTAACAGCTTGTTCAAGAAACACAACACGGACCGCGGAACGATTTTTAAAGTGAAGGGGTGAACAATTTGTAATTTTCACGTTTTTGTACAAGTTTGCAAAAAAAAAGTGGGGGGACTGATTCAGTACCACCCACTCCCACATCTCCCGTACAGAGTAAATAAGAAGACGAGTACATTTTTCAAAATTTATTTATCATTTTCACTTTGAACACGTTCTTGAACATGATAATGCAATAGGTCAAACTGAGAAACAAGAAACTCACAAAAATTCTTTGTCAAAGAAGTCGAAACTCTATGATCGTTTCAAGTTTACACCCATGATATTTCCAACTTCGTGTTTTTATTCAATTTAATTACGACTAAAGTTTGCCCTTTGCACTGTGATTCAAACATGAGTGAAGATTCTTGTACATGGCAAAGTTCTATAAAAACTTAATATATATTTGAAACATGTCCTTATTGCCATTGAAAAGTTTGCCCTGATCCCACTGATCCTAGCTTATCAGCTTATTTTCCAAAGCGATGCATTATTGCCTGAGAGCGGAAGAGCTTTTGAGGCAATAGTAGTACTAGAATTTGAACAAAAGCAGATTGATTTTGATTTTCAAATCGAATGAAGAAAGTGAAAAACACTGCTATTTGCAATCCCTATTCTGTTGTAGTAGTTTGAAGGTTTCGTTACTAATTAGTAATTAATGATTATAGCTTTAATATCGAAGTTATCGACTAGTGCCGCGTCGCACTGATACAACAGGATTATAGAAACATGGCAAGGCATTTGCAAACTTCTTACTCGTATTTTATGTCTCGATAGGATGGATGAATATATACCAAGAGGTAGTTTGGTCATGTTTTATAGAAGGCTGGAATGACGCACATCATACTGATCGATCTAAACGTTTGAAAACTTAGTTTTTTTTATTTACACGTTTACCGTACCGCGCGGCGTAACTGCATGGAGCCCCACCACCTATAATCTTCCAAGTGATGCAAGTGAGGAGAAAGCGGGGGAGAAAGTAGACAACAACTAGAAAAGGGGAATAATTGAATGGAGAGTAAGGGAGTAAGTGGGGGTGTTTTCTTTACTATACATGAATAGGGAACAGGGAGGAATAAGTCACCAGGGTCCAGTCTTACGAAGAGATAACAGGCGCGGATCCGGGGGGAGGGGGCAGAGGGGGCTGAAGGTGCGCTAGCCCCCTGTATGATTTAAACAAAAGAGAGAGAGACGAATAGACCTTAAATATACAACTTTTTATTTTTATTTTTTTTTTGCTTGTCAAATTTCCAACGGGTAAAATATGCCACCCCTTTTTTTAAATCTTGGATCCTGTAGCACCCCAAAAATTTCAACTCTAGATCCGCACCTGGATAAGATTGATCCAGTCAACCTGAACTATATATGGAAATCCATCAATGTCATAATTTTTTCTACAGGAAATTCGCACAATTTAGTTTGCGAACAAGGAGAAGCACACATAAGTTTCTAGAAAATATTTTGAACAAACATGCACTTTAGATGTTGATGTTGCAGGCTTTCCATAGTTGCAGTTGATCGGATCAATCGCAAATCTATGCAAGATGGGGCCCAAGTCATAAGGCCTATACCTGTACAAAAATACTCAGATTTTTGTTTTACACTTAGAATGTAATCCATTGTCGGTTATCTTACTCTGAACCAATCAGATGCAAGGATTTCCGTAGCTTATAACGAAAGTTAGTGAAAAATCACAGACTATTCGTCTCATGATTGCTCCCCCTCTCTACCCTCAAACTACCCCTGAAACTCATCCATTGTCTTCCCTCCCCAAATCAAAGTCCTCTATCATTTGTTAGTGGTATCCCCACTCTTGGACGGATCGCCATCGTTGTCTGAATCGTCACTGACATCATCGCCCTCTTCAAATGCAAGTTTGGCGTCCTCGTCATCATCACATTGATCGTCGTCTGCATCGCCGTCATGCAGGGAGTCTCGGGTTAGCTTCTTCTCCTTCATCCTCCTGTTCTGGAACCAAGTCTTCACCTAGATAGATAGATAATTCAGACACTGCATTATGCACCATGCGAATCGCGAAATCCAATCCAAGTGTCTGTACCTGCTGACTATATGCGGGAGGGGGTGCTGGTTATTTCTACGGTACGACATGTAGCGCTTTGTGCAACACTTATCTGCATGATGGACATCTTTTCATGCTTCCACATCTGTAAAAATAATTTCCGCTATTTCTTCTTTTTTAGAAAGCAAGTTCCCTGATGGGCCTATAGACGCCAATCAGCGATTTCTTTTTTTTTCACTCGCAATTTGAGGATATAGAATGGCATAAAGAATAAGGTGTGTACAGAAACAGGTGGCGACATAAAAAGATGAACGAGCAGGTAACGGTTATCTAATCTTCGCCCATGTGTTGGTCGCATTATGTGATCAAGAGGGGCATTAAATGATAAAAGAGTTCTCAGGATAATTGGATACGTCACCAAGGTGATCTTTTCAACATGGTGGCAAAATTTGATGGGTTTATTTCGTCTCATTACCAACTCGTCTCAAATCATATGGTCTATCATGTGTCCGTCCACTATCCAGATGGTCTAATTGCCATGTCGTCCACTCACCATTTCGTCTAATAACAGTTGGTCCAATAGCCATTTTCGTCCACATAACATTTGGTCTAATTGGATTTAGTGAATAATTGGGCGAAATGAATGAAAGGGAAATGGGTATGAGACCAAATGGTGCATGATTAGACGAAATGGTCATAGACGAACTAGTGATTGGACGAAGTGATGAGTAGACCAAATGGTTGTTAGACGAAATATTGATGAACGGATCATGGCATTAAATTAAAGACGAGTTGGCAATAGACGAAAATATAATTTACCCTTTGATTATCCCTCCATGTACACGCCAAAAACCGCAGAAAGGACATTCGTTATTTCAGTCAGCAATAGGGAATTTGCTGACAAATTGTCTGGTATATTATCCGACATTACAATCCTCATTTTTTTAAAAAGGCTGTTTTATGCGAAAATCATCTTTCCATGGGAATGTATATTCAGTTAAAACACACACAAAAAAAATAACCCCCAAAAGGAAACAAATAACATAATGGGGGCGGGGCACATACGATACCATTTGACAAGGGGGCGGCATGCACGCCCTCACCTCTTGCATGTGCTTGAGCATAATCGCTGTTGGGGTGCCCCCATCCCCGGAAAGCGAGCTAGGGGGGCGTGACGGCGTCTGAGTGTGAGATTTAAGAAAAAAAGTTACCTGTGCCTCTGTAAGAAATAGAACATTGGCCAGTTCAACTCGCTCATGGGTAGATAGATATTGTTGGTGGACGAAGCGCTCTTCCAGGCCCCGAATCTGGTAATCAGTGAACACGGTGCGGGCCTTACGACGTCGACAATAGCGCAACGACGAGTAGTGGTGGTCGGGCTCGAATGGGGAGGGTATGCTGTAGCCCGCTGGAAGAGGTCAGAGGGGGGGAAATGATTTAAATTAAATAGTTATTGGTATATTTAGAAACATTATTATTCATCTTATACTTACTGCCCATATTTTGTAAAAATTATTAATAATTTGATTCGTGACAAACACACAACCCGATTGGCGTTTGGCAAATTGACTTAAATCAGAAATGAATCATGAATAAAGAACCAAGCGAGTATGCTATTTTAATCGAATAATATAGAAGTATAAAGTGTGCATATATTAATAGTTCATAAAGCTGAAAAAAATAAAATATGAAAAAGAAAACAATTTTGTGAAGACGGTGACGGATGGGCGCGAACCAATTTTGTTTAATGTATAGGTCCCTTTATCAATGAAAGCTATACTTATATTTTCACCATGTTTCTTCCTTTCTATCAATCCTTGTATCTTTCAATATTTTTTCCTTGTTTTTTTTCTTTCTCTCTTTAATTTATCTTATCTACCCAGGCACCCCCCCCCCCACAGTCACTTGAACAAAAAAAAAAAGAAATAAAAAAGAAATAAAAAAGAAAGACACGATGTAAATGAAGGGGCTAATACCCTATTCTCCCCCCTCACTCCCCTCCCTCCTCTCTCACTCTCTCTCTCTCCCTCTCTCTCACTTACACTCCCTTCCCATCCGAAGGTAAAACCATTGAGTTGTAGATATAAAATAAAACCTCTCCAATACCAAAAATCGGGTATAAACTGTGCATATATTAATAGTTCATAAAGCTGAAAAAAATAAAATATGAAAAAGAAAACAATTTTGTGAAGACGGTGGCGGATGGGCGCGAACCAATTTTTTTTTATGTATAGAACCCTTTATCAATGAAAGCTATACTTATATTTTCACCATGTTTCTTCCTTTCTATCAATCCTTGTATCTTTCAATATTTTTTCCTTGTTATTTTTCTTTCTCTCTTTAATTTATCTTATCTACCCAGGCACTCCCCCCCCCCCCACAGTCACTTGAACAAAAAAAAAAAAGAAATAAAAAAGAAAGACACGATGTAAATGAAGGGGCTAATACCATATTCTCTCTCCCCTCACTCCCTTCCCTCCTCTCACTCTCTCCCCCCCCCCCTCTCTCTCTCTCTCTCTCTCTCTCCCCTCTCTCTCACTTACACTCCCTTACCCATCCGAAGGTAAAACCATTGAGTTGTAGAAATAAAATAAAACCTCTCCAATACCAAAAATCGGGACAAATGATCGGAAGAAATAACTGCAGAGCCAAAAGGTCAATGGCTTCAAACAAATAAAACTAACAAGATTAGGATATACTGTTATAAATAAATACAATCGATTTCACATCCACCTCCTTCACCCGAATAAAATAAAGATAATTGATGAGTCGAGTGAATTTTATTGAAGTGCATGCGAGCTGTCGTTTTCTCCAAACACTCTTGATATTCTCATAAGACTGTTAATCGCTTTGGCAACCCCAGCATTGTTGATAATCAATGAATTCTTTGTAAAGGGCACCCGATTACGGGATAAGGGCCCCCGTCTTGGGGGCATACAGCGGGCGCAGGACGGTGAGACCGTTATGCTTGCTCGACCAGAAAGTTTTAACTAGTTAACAATGACAGATTAAGGGATTATCGGCGGATAATCCAATTTGACGTTTAGGGAATATTGATTCAATGTCAAGGAATTACAAGAGATCCAGGGTCGGACGAAGAAGCGCGAAGAAAAAGAGGGGAAATGGAAAACTGTCAATTATTGATGACGATAAAACAGCACCCGGAAGTAAAGAAAATGAGAGTCATAGTTCAACGGTTATAAAAAGGAGGGGCGGGGGCGTCACCCCCTGTACTGGGAATTCATTAATTTGAATATTGTGGAGGGTGTATGCTGTACTTCATAGAATAAGATCACATTGCTTTCTGTGTAATAACTGAAATTTAATGAAGAATGAAACATTTGGAACAAGATAGCTTGTGTGAAAACAGATAAATAAAAGAAACAGATCAACGAAAGTTTGAGAAAAATCTGACAAATAATGAGAAGGTTATGAGCACTTGAATATTGCGATCACTAATGCTATGAAAATCCTTATATTGGCAATGCGATAAAGATGTGTTACTGTTATGTCACTTGTGAACAACTCTCCCCATTACTTTAGTATATATTTCACTTAAACTGTCTCTTTTATCACATTTATCAATAGATCATGTGTTCTTCCAATAGGAGGGCATGCAATACAGATTTTCAAATAATAGTATAATACATCATGGATAAAGAGTTTGTATCACCATAAGAAAAAGCATAAAGAGACATTTTGGGGGTATTTTATAGTCCATCAAATGGAAAGTTGTTCAGACGTGACATCACACATCCTTGTTGCATTGCCAATAGGAGGATCTCCATGGCATTAGTGATTGCAATATTCAAATGCTCATAACTTTCTCATTATTTGTCCGATTTTTCTCAAACTTCCTTTGTTCTTATTCTTTGATTTTTCTGTTTCGACACAAGCCTACATGTTCCAAATGTTTCATTTCCCTTTAAACTCCATAAATTGAAATTATAATCGAAATCGGAACTTAAAGGTAAATGCCAGTTTTGGTAACGATATCAAAATGAGTTCGTACAGAATCCAATAAAATGACCACCAAAGTGTCTGTTTGTATAAATAAAACATATGTGCCAAAGGATTCTGGAAGAAATTGTGTAATTGCTGAGAAATCAGCAAATAAGCACAGGATTCGGGTAGGGCGTCGTGCCCGACGCTCAAAGCAATAATAATACACTGCCCCACATGCGCTTATCTGTGTTGGTGATCTTCAGCGTGAACATTTTTCAGCGTAGATTTCAAGATTTCACAAAGTTCGGTTAATGTAACTGTACCAGATCTAGATCCTCGATGATATACTGACAATTAAGCCTTGTTTTACAGATTTTCTCATGAAATCAGTGTTTACTGCAAATACTGGAATTTCTCTTTAATTATGATTATAATGCATTCTAAAGTTTTGCTTCTCAGCTTATTATTCCTCAGGACCCAGCGAACATTTCAAATTATAGGCCGACCAGTAGCCATATATGCAGCCCTTAAAAAAATTCTTTGCTAATCTATCTTTTTTTTTCAGTTGGCTTTCAACTATTTTAATACATTTCATTTCTTCAATTTATCATTTTTTTCGATATTACTGATTTAGAATGTTGCTTGCCTATTTGTATTTAGGACCTATATAATTCGTACGTTAAACCAAGGAGATATCTCCTTGGTTAAACGCTGTATATGACATTAAATGAAACGAGACAGGGCAACATTCTAAGTTTAATTTCAACTTAGAGCATTAAAAAGCTCCGGAAAATGGATCAATGAAAGATGATAAAAAAGAAAAATATTATGATCTAACTACGGACGAAACTACTTGATGAATAAATGAGAAAAATACATTAGTGAATAAATTGGTAGATAAACAGGTGATTAATCAAAGAAACTAAAAAGTAACGGCAATTGAAAATTAATTTTAGTTAGACCAATTGCCATTTAGTTCATATACCATTTGGTCTAATGGACTAAGTGTTAATTGGGCGAAATGAATGAATGTAATGTGGGCATTATACCAACTGGTTACGAGACTCGAAATGGTTATCTAGACAAACTGGTAATTAGACAAAGTGATGATTGGACCAATGTTGGACCAAATGGTTGTTAGAGTACTTAGATTCATAGACGAAATGTTGATGGATATTTGTTTATGTATTAACTCAATCTGTTTGTCTTGGGCAATATTATGTTAATGGTCTTAAAAATTGAGGATACTGAAGCCCCCCAAAAGACAAAAAATAAAATAAAGGTCGGGGGGGGGGGGGGGGGCGCAGAACCCCCTTACTGGAAATTCGTTTGGTATACACAGCAGAGTCACATTTCACTTTTGGGGATGGGTTTGACAAAATTTACATTTTTCGTTCTGTCTTTCTTTCTTTTTTTGGCTTGTCAATTTTATTTGGAGAAAATTCACCTCCATATTTGGGAATGAAAACTTTGTTTGTTTTTTGCTCTTTTCATGACAAACTATCATCCCTCTTTGAAAATTGTTTCCAGGCACCTGATTATGCAATTGTAACAAATAATATATCAAGTACATCATCATCCAGAATTCCAACAATATATAAAAGTGACTTACCGGGCGTTAACAAGAAATATGGTTGATCATTCATCATCTGTCCTGCACATAGGCAGTTGAAGGGGTGCATCCTCCCGGGCATCGCCGGGCCGAAGGATGGGTGGATGCCGTTCTCTGGTACTGGATGATGGGTCGGAAAGTGTTGCGGATGATATAACGAAGAAGCCGCTGCAAGACGTTGCTGGTAAAGTTGTTGGTGTTGTTGCCAGAGTAAAGTGTCGTACCACTTATCAGCGGGCATAAGATCGGCACTCGACTCATCGGCTCCGTCTGTGTTATCTGAATTGTTCCTCATTCGTTTATTCCCTCCCGGAGCTTGAGCTCGAGGAGTAAGAGATGGTCGACCGGTCGGTGTGGTTATTTCGGCCGGTTCCGTCGGCCCAGCAGAGACATGAACTGCATCAGTGGAATGGCAAGCCGGTGACAGTATCTTCTCTATAGAGAATGCGGCATTGGAAGATGCCTTCCCGTTGCCATGGTTACCAGGTGGTTTCTCCAAAGGTTGACTAATCTTCGTCATGTTGCGGCCCATCATTCCGCTGGTCAGTTCGGCATCACCCTCTGTCTTTCGCCTTTTGTGTGACGCGGTTACACCCGGGCTTACCAACTCGGAGTTTTGTGCTATAAATCCTGGAGTTCTCTCATTTCGTAGGTTCTCGATATTTTTCACACAGTCTGTCTGGCCCGGCATTATGATTACCAATATAACCAAATCCCAATGAATGAATTTCGTACTAATTATTCTGTATATTGCCTGTTTGGCATCTACTGTTGAATACAGTGAGCAAAAAATGATGTTGATAAATACCAATACGATGAATACCAATAAATACCAGATTAAATATCACACTTTATTGGCATGACAAAGTAAGAAAAGTAAAATGAGTTAATTATAGAACCACAAGTTCTTTGTGTTGTCTACTAGTATAACGAATTTACTGAACTGTGGTTACCATCTCTGAAACTTCGAAGTCTCGAGTTGAAATATGATGACATCTGAGATGATTCATCCAGTACTCTTACTTGGTCAGTAAGTAAATATCGAATCCCGACAACAAACGATATACTGGCATATAGATGATAGAGAAATAACACAAGTTGGGATATAACCCTTCACGGTATTACAAAGTTATATAGTTCTTCCAAAACTAGTGATGGGTTGGGAGTGATGCCGTCTTTTTACACCAGAAACGAAATCTGTCAAGTTCCGGGGAGAAAGTGCGAGTATTGCACGCATGGTCAGCAAGGCGGTCTCTGCCTAATCCCCGAGTAACGGTGATTACGTAACGTTATCCCGAAATGTGGATTTGGTCAGGTCGTTAGGGTCGTTATCCCGTAAATCTGTTCAATCTGACGAGGGGATGGGGGGAGAGTGATGGTGAATGGTCAGGATGAAGATGATGGTGATCTAATCAGAGGGATTTCCCAAAATATTATCACGCTCTCTCATCTGACTCCTCTTCCTTTCTCGTTTTTTTCCTGCTCCCATCACGTTTTCTCCCACTCTCTCCCACACTCCATCCCACCCACTCTCTCTCTCTCTCTCTCTCTCCATCTCGATCTCTCGGTCTAAGATTCACTGAAATATATTGAAATACAATTTGAAATGGACAATAATAATGTTTCTGCCATCTTCGTCACTCTGTCCCCTTCTTCTGAAAATGACGAGATCACGAAAAGAGCTAGAGCAAAGAGAGGAGGATGTGATGGGTGTTGGGTAATCTATTGTTTTATTGTTATTTCTTTTATTTTAGTTTTATTTTCATAGGGGCCCTGAAATAAAAAGATCAATTGTACACAATTCACTGATACAAAACATTAAGGTATTGTGTTAGTCACATTTCCAGAAATATGAAACAATATAAAGTTCATAATTGGGCTTATATCGATGACCAAGGAGCCCGCCAAGGAGCTTCAAACAAGAAGCTCCTTGCTATGATCAAGTTAACGACCGCATATATTTTGACCAAACAAACACCCCTAAAATCCCAATGAAAATACACAAGTGGCGAACCACGTCATTATTTTGTTGACGAAAATGCAAAATAAAAATCGAACTATTGGAACGTCACGCATTCTCTTCTCATTACGGGGGCTCAACTAATTAAAGCACCCCACTCCGATTTTTTTCCGGTCCACGAACTTTCAAGAATAGGCCTGGACCTTGAGTTCACTGCACTATCATTAGACCGGGCCGTGGACCTAAACACAATGGTCCCATGCTATCATTATCTGTGGACCCATAATAGCAGGTCCTTTTTGTCGATCGAAATGTGTCGCAAATGGTTGACTTGCTGCGGATTGAAAAATGGAAAGAGAATAGAGACTCAGGCGACGAGCTCGTTATCTCATATGAACAATAGTTAACAAGACAATAACTGTTGTATCATTTTGGAAAAGCGATTGGCCAGTATCGATTTGACATAACGACCAAATCAAACGAAAAATGCCGCTCATCGCGAGGACGATTGAATTTTCGAATACTCACTGCGCAGTTTCAAAATTGGATGTAAAATAAGAAAGCTATGACGTATTGCCGGGATGGACCTAATTTTTAAAGGGGGACTGGTTTTATTTTCATTTCCAAGTTGTTTGTGATGCGAAATCTCATCAGCCCCCCCCCCCTCCCCCCACCCGGGTACCATACCTTACTAAGGCACAGTCCCGGCAAAATAAGTTATGACATATCGATTCTATTTATTTAATTATATTTATTCAAAATAACGTTTTGGCCAGGGCGAACTGGTTTTGAAAAGGTCTGTTTTTCTGTTCATTTCCAAGTTGTTTGTGCAGCTAAAATCCCACGAGCCCGCCCCCCGCCACTCCGTCCCTTCTCCCGCGTCCTTTCATGGTCCTATTACCAACATACCTCGAGAGCAGCTGGTGCATAATGCCCCCCCCCCCACAACAACAATACCGGCAACCATGGGCGGAAATCCAAGGGGGGACGCGTCCCCCTATACCATTTTGGAAAGGGGGGGACATAATATCAAATGTCCCCCTACTATTTGTGGTCTTTTATTATGGAAAAAAATACATAAGTCCAAATTGAAATTATACACATGTATCCTCGAATTTCGAAATAAATATAAACAGATAGTTTTTGTTAAGAACTTGGATAGGAAAAGAAAAGGCATACCGGCCCGACTATTCTCGAACTCGCATCTAGCCCTATATGCCAGCCAAAGAGTGATGACATTGGCATCGATGCCCATTGTCAATTTCATAACTAATAAAAATGACGAAAAAAGAAAATCGCCCCTGGATACTTATAAGTAAATGTAGTGTATAGATGGTAGACGAGAATGTTCCATACCCTGTAAAACATACCTTTGTTCAACCAATTCATTTTCCCTTTATTCCAAATTTACTTGGAATATATATAAGAATATTTTCATTGTTCGCGTACTCAGTAAAAAGAATAGTTTTCATGAGTTATGATTAATCCTTCGCAGTGAATTTAACTA
Organism: Lytechinus pictus; assembly: GCF_037042905.1. NCBI lineage: Eukaryota > Metazoa > Echinodermata > Echinoidea > Temnopleuroida > Toxopneustidae > Lytechinus > Lytechinus pictus. The sequence continues at coordinate 7,705,805 of NC_087252.1, forward strand.
TGTTTTTTTTTTGTATTTAAATACTCTATTAACGAGACTTTTATATTCCATTTTTACACAAAAATCCTGCCGTACGTGGAAGGGGTCATCAGATCAAAGGGGCGAAGCGGCGGCCAGCCTCCTATTGGCGGCGCAAAATAGGAAGGTGAGGAGAAAAATAAGAAGAAGATAGGACGAGGAAGAAAATTAAATGATGGAAGAGGAGGGGAATAATCAAAAGAGAAAACTTTCAGGTCATTGTATAAAAATAAAAAAATTCGCTCGCACTTTGCATTAATACACAGCCATCTCTTTATTTCAAAACGTGCTTAAATTTTTTCTTTCACTTTTTAGATCGAAATATATAAAATCAAATCATTTATTTAGGAAGATATCGATCTTTATCATAATTTGTAGGTTTAAATCTTTAAAAAAATTAGCTCGCGCTTTGCGCTCGTATTGTTTATTAAAATAAACTGCTTGTTCTTTATTCCAAAAGTGCTTGAAAGATCCAGTTTTCGCATTAATTGTTTAGATTCCTATCCTGTTCACAATTTTTTTAAAGTACTAAGAATGTCCAATTTAGGTTGGAAAATCAAAAACTTTCACCTCTTGCTTCGCGCTCGCATTAATTGTTTCCTGTTCATAATTCTTTATTTAAAGTACTAAGAATGTCTAGTATTTAGGATGGAAAATAAAAAACTTTCAGCTCGCGCTTCGCGCTCGCATTAATTGATTAGATTCCTATCCTGTTCATATTTTTTTTAAGGCGCTATGAATGTCCAGTTGTTAGGTTGGAAAATAAAAAACTTTCAGCTCGCGCTTCGCGCTCGCATTCATTGTTTAGATTCCTATTCCGTTCATTATTAAGTGCTAAGACTTTCCAGTTTTTAGGTTGGAAAATCAAAAACTTTTAGCTCGCGCTTCACGCTCGCATTAATTGTTTAGATTCCTATCTTGTTCATATTCTTTTTAAAGTGCTATGAATGTCCAGTATTTAGGTTGGAAAATCAAAAACTTTCTGCTCGCATCTATTATTTAGTTAAATTCCTATTCTGTTCATGATTTGAAAAAGTGTTACGAATGTTCATGTTTTAGGTACTTCCTATCCTGTTTATAATTTGAAAAAGTGTTACGAATGTCCAGTTTTTAGGTTGGAAAATCAAAAACTTTCGGCTCGCGCTTCGCGCTCGCATTAATGGTTTAGGTAGGTTCGAATCTAGTTCATGATTACAAAAACACGTTTAGACTGTTCAATGTCCAGGTCACAATTTAGGAAATAACAACATATGTGGGCTCGTGCTTCGCGCTCGCATTATTTATTGAGGCCTTTCATCTTTAGTCAGGAATACCTCCCCTCTTCGAAATATGTATTTATAGGCCTATATATATATATATATATATATATATATATATATATATAAATATATATATGTGTGTGTGTGATGGTGTGTGTGTGTTTGTGTTAGTAACTCTGTAGAACATAAAAACGGAAAACTCAATTGTGTCCCCCCTATCTTCAAGGAGAGATTTCCGCCCATGCCGGCAACAAATTTTGATGCAATGCGCAATATCTAAAAAGTCTTCAATCAATAATTACGTACGTTCGACACTCTGTCTACTCTTTTAAGGGACTCGGTAGGTAAAATCGCCATTATTCTAATAATAATATATATAAAAATACAAAATAATTTGGTGAATAGTCTTAGGACTGAGACCCCCCCCCCCCCTTCCTTCAATACGCAGTAATCAACAGGCAATTATGTCTTCTAAATTGTCTCCCTGACAAATAGATATTTTTGTACTTTTCTTTATTACGTATACTAGTATATTAATTTTTACTTATACATGTATGTAATGATTTTGTATCATTTTTTTCTGCTGGAAATAAAATTGAATTTGAAAAGGTTTGTTTGTAGTTCACAAATTAGAAAAGTGGGCAACTTAATGACTAGTCTACAAATGTAGACCCACATCTGCAGTGTGTGTTTCACGCTTGATTCAAGGAGTCTGCATAGCAGACTAGGTCTACTGTGTCTGAAATAGCTCGCTTCGCTCGTCCTTTCGCGCTGAGATCCCACCCCACGAACCATGGTGGTTTGTGATAATGCAATGGGATGCTGGTCGTCATTGTATGACCACGCCCCTTTGATAACACAATCAAACTGTCATCCTCGCTCCAATGAACAATAGAATGAGAATCAATTACCATGTACTTTGAACAATAAACGGCACAATGCACCCTCACCCTCGGGGTGTGTGTTTTCATATCTCCAGGGTGGACAGTCACACCCATCAAAACTGGCCTCAGATCTGCGAATTCTATTCCGTTATTTCCGATGACATTACTATCGGTTGGTTGAGTCGATTTCATTGGTGTGACGGTTTGCATATCGGCCTCAGATTCTCGACATCGTCAAGAAGAAGAAGAAGAAGAGAAAAAGAATGAGAAGTAAAAGAAGATGAAGAAAAAGATGATGATGAAGAAGAAGAAGATGAAGAAAAGAACGATGAAGAAGAAGAAGAGAAAAAAGAAGGAGAAGAAGAAGAAAGATAATGAAAAAACGAGTTTTTGTTAAAATAATTATTATCAAGCCATTATCCTCACATTTGAGAAAATGACACCAAAATAATAGCGAGTAACAGAAGTTAGGGGGGGGGATGATCACCATTGCTAAAAGATTCATAAATTATATTTGTACAATATATTTCTTTTGAATGCAGTTCTTTGTATTTTTCTTCCCGTTATATAGTTTCCATGACCTTCATTGGTGTGATCGCTTTTGTTTTGATAAGATACATATTTTCTTCTCTACTATTACTGGTCTGGAATAGCGAAATAAAATGCAATTGAGTGGTCTATTATTTTCCTCCCACATCCATGACATCAAATGGGGTGTTAAAAAACAACATCTTTGTTCACTCTTAGACACTTCTCCACGAGGGGAACCAGACGGGGTATACGGGGCATGTACCCCCGTTTTAAAAAGGAGTATGACATTTCTACTGATTTTCCTGGTATCCACCCCAAGAGTGTTAACCAGTGGAGTATCTGACAAGCCCCCCCCCCCCTCAACAATAATAATATATCAAAGGTCGCCGTCATTTCAGGCAGCGCTTTCCTAACCAAAGTTTTTTTGACAACTAAAAAAAATGAATAAAAAGGTTGTTTTGGGATCCTTTGCCCTCTGCCCCCTTTTCAGGTACGCTGATGGTGTCAGTAACCCTTAAAAGAGATTTCCGACGAAACTTTAATAGATTGTGTCCCAGTGGCGTACAGATTGGGTGGGGCATTGGGGGCGCTTGCTCCCCCTCCCAAGAAAAAAAGATTAACGACCAAGAAAAAAAAGAAAGAGAAAAGAAAAGGAAAGGGAGAACTGTAAAATATGGTATTATTTTCTGAATATTATGTCAAAATCTATCACAAAATTTGATTTTTGAAATAAAAATGTCAAAATTTTTGCTTGCACAATTCGCTCTCTCGAAACTTTGTAGAAATTTTGCCCCATTCACCATATCTAGTCCCCTCAAAATCTGTTGGCTCGTTACGCCCCTGGTTGTGTCCACCGGTTATTGATGTCTCGAATTCGCCCGTCCTCAGCCAAGAATTCTTTACTCCGAGTTGCAGTGCTGTACTGGAATTGGTTTTGACTTTATGTATTGTTAGGTGTGACATTTCACAAACTGAAAGCGAAGTGAATGTTTAATTGAAAACTGTATGATCGTGTCATTTTGATTTTCAAGATGGATTGTGGTATTATTCGAATGTTTCTTATTGCTTTCTGTGTGCATGGTAAGTCTATTTTTCATTTGTTGAAATATTACAAAATTTCTTTAGAAATTAAAAAAAGTTTACATCATTTTCAAGGGGGTGGGGGTAGAGACATTAGAAAAATAGGCCTATTAGATCTTTTTAACTCAAACTTCGAGAAATTGTTTATCACGCTATCTGGTGAATTATACTGTATCAATTAAGAATTATCTCTGGGCCAATTACCCCATAATTGAAAGGATTTGTTTTGATAATCTTTATCATATTCATTCTTTTTTTTTCTTTCCCCTTTTTCTCACGTGATCCTGTTTCAGTTTGCACAGCTCAAGGTGAGTAAGTTTCGTTTGGTTTCAACATGGACCTATTTCGTAATAGGTCCATGGTTTCAATTTGTTCCGGCCCTTATAATGTGACATCTTCTTGCCATTTTGAATGCAATAAACCTTTTGAAATTTTCAACAACTTTCAACTATACATGTATTTATGAATAAAGTTCGAAAATGAAGTACTTCGGAAATAAAATAATTGTATTTGATAGATGTTAGAACTTGGAAAACAAAAGCATACTAATATTTGATAATTCAGGACAACTTAATTATGCACACTTAAAATTCTAGGCAACATATACTATCCACTGTGTTGGGTAATGTATGTTGGTTTAAAAAAATATATATATTTTGGGCAATTATTATCCAATTGAGAAAATTTATTACCCAATTATTTTTATTACCCAAATTTAGGCATATTTTAACCAATAGTTGTGTGAACAGTATGTTGCCCAGGGTTGCTTAAAAGTTGGGCATTTTTTGCCCAACTATTTTAAGAGTGTATTAAGAAAATTTAAACAATTGCTTATATCTATCCCAAACTCAGAAACGATTTATAGGACATACACGTAATAAATAAAAGTTTGTGGTTCAGTGTTACAAATATTAATTTGTTGATATGCGACGAAGAATATTGTTATTCCGAAAAACATTTTTAAATCCAAAATAACCCAATTAATATAGAAAAAAAATCTATTTTGCCACTATGTCAAAATACTTAGATCTACATTTAAATCATCTGACCATTTTTACACTGTTTTGCTTGTGATAAATCTTAACATATCCTTAAATTAGTTTGGAATAGCAGTATTTAGTCATTTTGTATAAGTCATAAATCTCTTTAAACTGTTGAAATCATCAGGTCCATCATTTACATAAATTGTTCGTATATACATATACAGAGCAAAAACTGTGGTGTTAACCGGTGTACATAGAGGACCACACCAGCTATTTTACACCGGTGTTAAATTGACAGTGTTAGTTTAACGCCTTTAGGTGTTATTATAACACCATGGTTGTTATATTTACACTCTTTGGTGTTATGTCCAATCTCTAGGGTGTAATTTTAACACCTCAGGGTGTGGTCCTCTATTAACACCAACTGCATTGTGTCAGTTTTAACACCACAGTGTATATTTACCGTTTATGACATCCTGCAATTTGAAAATATCGTTGAAAATGACAATTGAAAAGTGTATGATTTTTAATCTTTAGTTTTTTCTGTGTTTTTTTTTCTTCACCAAAGTCATACGCGATTTCCCCATAAAATAAAAGATTCGCGACGCTGCCACAATGATGAAATGATGTAGAGATTAATGTATCTGGTAAAACTGTTTAATGTAATACCCGCTAATCAACAGTTTTCATTTAAAATAACAATAAACGATAGTCAGAAACGAAAAATAAATGATATAAAAGATAACATTATTAAGATAGTCGTCACTCGTCAAGCTAATGAAGGAACGTGATAAGGTTCTAAAAAGAGGTAAAGCTAACAAAAATAATGATATTTGGGACACATACAAATTCCTGAAAAATAAAGTTATTCATCTCATGAGAAAAAGTAAAAAAGAATATAATGCAAACCAGATTTTCACAAAATCATAACAATAGTAAGAAAATGTGGAGATGTTTGAGAGAACTTGTGCCCAAGTCATTACCTATTCTCCCAACATCATAAACGTAAATGGAACAGATGTATCGGGCAATGCAAATATTGCTGAAGCATTTTATGAATTTTTCATTTCAAATGCTACTAATATTTCTAAGGACCTGCAAAGGAATACGTCTCAACAGAGAGTTCAAGTAGAAGATGATACAAATGTCCATGGTTCAATTCACTCTCAATTTGAGCTAAAGTTGATTACTAGAGATTTTGTTTTGAAACAGATTGATAATCTGTATAGATAATCAACTGGGGAAGATCATGTCAGCTGCAAACTTTTAAAAATGACAAAAAATGTTATCGCAGAGTCCCTTTGTGATATTATTAACAAATCCCTTTCTACTGGAGTTGTTCCTCGTGAATGGAAAAAGGCTCGGGTAGTACCAATATTTAAATCTGCTGATATGTCTTCGTTGAATAACTACTGCCCCATTTCTATATATATTACCAATCGTGAGTAAAATTTTAGAAAGGGCTGTTCACCAACAGCTCAGTGAATTCTTGGACGTGAATGATTTATTACACCCAAATCAATCTGGTTTTCGGCCTATGCATTCAACAACTACTGCCCTTGCAAAACTTGTAAATCAGTAGTCGTTAAACATTGATAACAATTTAATTTCTGGAGTTGCGTTCATAGATCTTCGGAAGGCCTTTGATACCGTGGACCATGAGCTGCTTTTAAAGAAATTAGCTTGCATTGGTTGTAGTAATAGGACTATCACTTGGTTCAAATCATATTTATTTGATCGACAACAAGTGACACAAGTCAAAGGAGCCAAATCGCACCCTTCAATCGTCAAATTAGGCGTGCCACAAGGGTCAATTCTAGGTCCCCTTTTATTTTCCATATATGTTAATAGTTTAACTGAATGTTTTCATGAAGGTATCATAGATATGTACGCTGACGACACGACACTTACCGTCCGTGCGAATGATGCGACAGTTTTGGAAGAAAAATTAACTGTTGCATTAAACAAGGTCATGGCATGGATTAAAGATAATCAGCTCGTCCTCAACACTGAAAAAAACTTGTGTCATGATAATAGGTTCTCGTGCTAATCTCAGGAAAATAGATTCTTTCACGATTTCGTTAAACGGTGATTTGATAAATAGAGTTCAATTCACCAAATGCTTAGGAGTTTTGATAGATGAAGAACTGAAATGGTCAAAACAAATTGAAAATGTATGTAAACTTACTCAGAAAAGTATTGGCATAATAAAGAGAGCGAAAAGTTCTTTGCCTGCGCAGTCCTTAAAGTGGCTTTATAACAGTTTAGTGTTGCCAAGATTTGATTACTATTCTGCTGTATGGTCGAATAGATTTCAATCCCATACAATTAAGCTGCAAAAAATTCAGAAGAGGGCTGCAAGAATAATATTGAACAAGACATACGACACATGCACCGTCGGCTGATTTGTTCGCAAGACTTAAATGGATGACACTAGACAAACGATTTGAACTCAGTCGCGTTTTGATGATATATAAATGTGTTCATAATTTAGCACCTTCTTACCTTCAGGTAAACTTAGCCAATCTAATTGATGTACATGAACATCATACCAGACAGAGAGACAGTGGATATTTACGCGTGCCCAAGTTTCGCACTGATTGTTAGAAGTGTAGTCCAATTGTTTCTTCAATATTTGAATGGAATAAGCTTGATAATTCAATTAGAACAGCTCCTTCTGTCATTTCATGTAAGAGAATTTTTAAAAGAACTTGTAATTTATAAATAACTTGCGGAACATCCACTGTTGTGCGTATTTTGTGTTAGCATGACCTTGATGATTTGGTGTATATCATCAGTATTTTCAAGATGTCGTTCTTAGTTAATTTGATTTATTGATATTTGATTATACGTCAAACGAGTGTCCGTCTGCGTTTTGTTTGCTGCTAAGTTTGTTAATGTTTCGTTTTACATTCAAATCCTAATGTGAATTTTAATGCCGTAACATTCTACGTTATGCATTTTGTAAATATGTTTTATTGTTATTCAGGGCCCCATGGAAGACCACTACTTATTGGTGAATGGGCTACCCTGTCAAAATATCAGATATAAATAAATAAATGAATAAAATAAATAGTACTATAAAGTTTAAAGTAAAACCTTCCCACGTCGAGAGAATGATTTCGATTCGAATAATGCGGTTGTGGCAATTTAAAGAAAATAGCATTGAGCTTTATGTTTACACAGAAAAAACTGCTATTCTTTATTTTCCATGTTGCCATAGTTTCGTTCTTGGTTTATAATCCTTGTTCTGTGTACCGTCTATTCTTTTACACACCTCTGTTATACACATCGTTTGTACTCTTGTGTATGATACACAATTTGACTTTTCACCATTTTTTTGTGAACTTATTGTTTACGCGGTGGCGTTGCGCCGCGGCGCCTATTCGCATATTCGGGAGTGAGAAAAAGCAAGAACACTTGTGCCACTCATGCTGCCGGAATGATCAGGACGGATCTAGGATTTTCCAGGGGAGGGGGTATATTTTCCCAAGGAAAATTTCACAAGCCAAGAAAAAAAATTTCACCCAAAATTCAAGGTTATTCCGTTCACGAAAAAAAAATGACAAGCAAATAAAAAACGTCCTCGCTTTCAAAGGGGAGGGGGGGGGCGCACACTCGTGTACGTTACAAATTTTGATTGTGCCTCTCAAGGGGGGGGGGGGGGGCACGGGCCAGCTGTGCCCCCTGGATCCGCTAGTGTTCTACATATCAATTTAGTAAACCTTTGGAATGTAATATTCACGTTTTCTAAAGCGACTTACCTTTATGTCTATTTCCGCTTACTCCGTAATATAAAATCACACATCTGTTTACAAGTCATATGATGAAATTCTGGTTTGTTGGTTTATATTGCTCTCATCTCTTGTCAATTGTTAGAGATCATAAAAATATGTTTTATCCAAAATACCAGACTTCCGCCCCTTCAAATTTTTGTCATTTCGTGAATGCTGGACCAAAATGATCTTCAATTTAGAAATAACGTTGAATTTCCTTGTTTTGTATTTGAGTTTGTCTGAATAAAACTTCCCCCCAATAAATTCGTTTGTAATTTCTTTTTTTTTCTCGATTTCTACAGGAGGCATTCGCACAAGAAAGTGCGGTACTCATGCAATCGTATTTTCTAAAGGTAATATAAAATCAATAATTGATAATGATGTTGATATTTTATAACTTTTCAGTTGTCATCGATGTATCGGCAACCTCTGAGGGTGACATTGTCCTGACTTGCTCGGTAGATGGCGCTTTCGAGGCTCTGGTCCAATGGTCAACAAACAGGACAGGGAGTCTGATGAATATCACTGGTGGAGATGATTTTAGTCACTTGGAGGTATAGGGGCCACAATTATATCATGGGGTGTTTCCGAGATATCATAAAATAAGGGGCAGGCAACTACAATAGAAATACTTTACTAAAATGGGTTGCGTTTTCTACTGAACATGCACTCAGACAAGATACCCCCCCCCCCCAGCAGGCCAAGAGGGAAGAAAATACAAGTTCATAGGGATTCATCGAATTATATCCTAAAAGGACAGATAAATTGTCCTAATCAAATGTGCCGGAATGTATATTTGCGGGTGATTGGACCCCCAGTGCCCCCTTATAACCCCCATATAGTTGTTCCGGGCTATAACATGATTCTTCAAAGGGATTGTTTATTGAACATTTTGTTAGTGATATCTATGATTACTGAATAATGTTGTAAATTTATTTATTCATTTACATTTTTTTTTTTTTTTTTTTTTTTTTTTTTGGGGGGGGGGGGGGGGGCGGGACAAACCTCTCTCATACAGGCTTCTTTACAATATTCGATGGGGCCCTCACCCTATCTCCCCGGAATCGCCCAGCAAGCTTTTAATACTGTCACTACTCAAATTTGAAAAACCTTGGTTTTTAAGAATGGACCAACTTCAACCCTGGGTTTAACCATGTAGTATAGGTCCATGGTTTAACACTATTCCCTATACCCCAAACCGAAACCTAACACAAAACCCTATTGCACACCAGCCCCAACCCTATACACCTTAATTAGAGCAATAATTTGTCGCAAGTGCAAATGTCGTGTCACCGTCAAGAGCATTGAAGAAGAGGAAGACCCGATTGTGGGACAAGGGTTAGAAAACAATATTGAGATCCAACGAGACAGTCAGACAGAGTCAGTAAGAATGTGACGACCCTGCATTAAGCAACCAAGTAGTTGACCATGGTGGTGTCGGTCCAGAGAATAGTCGAAGCTCATAAAACTAAAATCATCCGACTTTCCTTCTTTTTCCATTTTGCATCAAAGGTTTTGCCAAATAGGACGCTTATCATTCGGACAAGCGAAGGCCCGTACTACGGCTTTTATTTCTGTACACACCCAGCGTCTGGTCGCAACTATACTGCGAGACTAAAACAAGGTGAAGAGAAAGAAATAATTATGCAATCTCTACAAGACCTAGTCAATCAATCAATCAATCAATCAATCAATCAATAAATCAATCAATCAATCAATCAATCAATCAATCAATCAATCAATCAATCAATCAATCAATCCATCAATCCATCAATCCATCAATCATCAATCATCAATCATCAATCAATCAATCAATCAATCAATCAAGTAACCAATTACCACAATTGGACATTCAACTTGAAAATATTCAGAATTCATGAATTAGTATAATAAACCCCTCAATTCATCGACGAATTATACAAATGACTTTAATATTTTATTTTGTAAATCAAACTACATAATCATAGAAGTCATTCGACAGATTCGAACAAATTCTTAATGACATTGCCTATATTATAGGCCTACATAAAACGATGAACAAACTTTAAAATATTAATTGGTTTAATTGTCATCTATAATTTCTTTGATTATTACGATCTATCGTTCCATCAATATGGATGTCTTTCAATATGATTTCCACCAATCAATCTTTCAGCTCCAGCTCTCCGGATCTCTCGAATCCCCCTCGGCAACGGCCACCTTCTCCTGACGTGCCTCGTCAATCAATCAACAACCGTCCCAGTGACGTGGTCGTTCCGACGATCAGGGGAGACGACCTCGAGCAATCTCGTCGGCGGGGACGACGATGACCACGTCCAGGTGTTATCGAACAATTCCCTGATCGTACGGGACTTTGAGGATGAGGACGTTGGCCATTATACCTGTACTGCAAGACACGATGGGCTTGTCAGGAATAAGACGGCTCGGGTCAGTTTAGGTTAGTTCACGGATTTAGGCATAAAATAGGAAAACTTTATCATATGCCCTTTTTGGAACCTTTTCACGTGCAGACGTATTTGTCATTTATTCTTGCCATGGTTGCTTAGTCGCCTTTCCTTGTTAATAACCACAGCCCCATTTATGTGATTTGTCTAACCATGGACCTACTACTCTGAGTAGTAGGTCCATGGTTAGACGTTACTATGTTCTTCTAAAGAAATTTTTGGGTTTATGCATTGCTGTAGATCAATGACAAATTTATTATGTACCAAATGTTACAATATTCAATCATGTGATTTAGTAAAGTGATTTGTAAATAATGCCACGTTACTGGTTTTATAAATGTCAAATTTAATCATTTTGTCCAGGCTCATTGTATGCAGCTGCATGCCTGCATATTAAGTTAGTTTTAACTTCATCAGCACGAGAAAAGTCATTAGATTCAAACCCCTGTATGCATACTGATTTCAATTTAATATCACATTCGTAGCCGCAAGAATTTACAACATACCTTTATTGAAGAGATAACTTTCGATTTTTCATTATGCGCAAGTAGGTCTATAAATAATATTTTGTTTCTATGTTTGTAATGGTTTTATTTTGTGTGCAACAGCTGCAAAACGTGACATCATAACTTTCACGACGTACCAGGACGATAACTACAATTTCTTCGTCACGTGCATCGTGGAAGGCGCCCCTGCCACGCCCATTCACCAAGTCACGTGGTCTTATGGTGAGGATGGTGATGACGACATGCCGGACTTGATGCCGTCGGGTGACGAGGATTCGCATGTCCAAGTATTGGAGAACAGCACCCTCCTGATCAGGGATTACACCCCGGAAGATGCGGGGTGGTACTACTGCACCGCTCTTCTGTCCGATGGCACAAGGAAAATGAAGCCAATTGATGTTGGAGGTATATGATTCACTTTTTATATGCCAAAGAAATAACAGCCCGGCTCATCAGAGAGGGCTTCTTGAAATCACACTCAAATGAAACTGATCTAAATTTCTCACTTATATAGTATCCCTAAATTAGACCCCAAAAAAGCCTATCTGGAATAAAATTATTGGAAATGGTTTTTTGACTGATTTGAGTAGGTATGGGTGTCAACATTTACCAAAAAAAAGTTAGGAGGAATACGGGTTGGGGAAAGTGCTTTTTTTTTCAAGGTCAAAGGTCAATGACCTTTTCGTACATACTGTATAATGGTATCTCTGAGATGGAAAGGCGCAGGTTGGTGATACTGGTGTCGAAATGCACAAATTCTTACTAGAATATCAAATAGAATAAAATTAATGACCTAGAATGCACATTCACCTATAAAATTCAAGGTCAAAGCCTTTCAAAAGGTCAATGACCTTTTTACATTATATACCATACCGTATAATGGTATCTCTGAGATGATAAGGTACATGCTGGTGATCATGGTGTCAAAATGTACAGATTCTTACAAGAAGATCAAATAAAATAAACTTAAGTACCTAGAATGCACATTCACCAATAAAATTCAAGGTCAAAGCTTTTCAAAGGTCAATGACCTATTTGCATTATATACCATACTGTATAATGGTATCCCTGAGATGAAAAAGCACAGGTGGTGATCATGGTGTCAAAATGCACAGATTCTTACCAGAAGATCAAATATAATAAAATTAAGTACCTAGAATGCACATTCACGCATAAAATTTAAGGCCAAAGGTCAATGACCTTTTATACTATATATACCATATTATATAATTGTATCTCTAAGAGAAAACGGTGCAGGTTGGTGTTCTTGGTGTCAAAACACGCATATTCTTACAGGAAGATAGAATAAAATTAAGCATCGAGAATGCACATTCACCCATAAAATTCAAGGACAAAGGTCAATGTCCATTTTAACATTAGATAATAATAATGGTATCTTTGAGATAAAACACCGCAGGTTGGTGATCTTGGTGCCAAAATCCAAAGACTTGTACAAGAAGATTAAACAACACTAAAATAAGTATAAAGAATAAACTTTCACCCTTTAAATCCTAGATCAGAGGAAATATATAATCTATATGACATAAAAATAACCAAAAACAATATCTTTTGTGTTCATATTTTATATCTGAATAATGTAAATAACCATGGCTAATTTGTAGTGAAAACATGGAGGTTTCATAATTTCGGTCTGAAATAATGAAGGCCATGGAGAATGTATTTAGGGGGTCAGAGGTCAATGAGCCCTTTCCAAAATATCAGTGGAAATTAAGTAAAAAAAGTTGATAACCAAATAACACTTTTTCATATACTGCGATGCATTGCCAAAAGCACTGAAAAAATAAATGAAATCAAGTATATAATTTGAAATGATTTTTATCTTAAGTAGCAGCATTTAATGCATCATTATATCTAAATCAAGGTTGTCGTGTCTTTTCTCTCCAGCGATAGGCCACTCACCTCAATGTTATAATAAATATTATAAACTATAAGCTTAATCTTCTGAAAATGGATAGGACAGGTCTAACTCTCATGTCACAGCTAGCATCATCTGAGAGCATTTCCAAACAGCAGAGGGATGATGATGATTATGATTAAATGAAGGCCATCATTAGAGCTGCAGCTTCTGTCATACATGTAGTAAATTACATATATATCAACTTCAACAAAAGTGAATTCCCGTATTATTATTAATTACCTTTCATCAGTTCATTGTGAGCTGTCAGAATCTCTTGTGATGCTAATGCTGCAAGACAAAACTTCATATCTGCTCTCTGTCGTACGTCACCCATGATGCTATTTCTACTAGGTATCAGTTTGTACAAGGATCATGTTTTTGGTCCAGAACAACTGATTGTTATCATGCACAAATTAGGCATATAACAATGAAATTCAAAAGGAGATAATAGCTTACAAGTACACACCATCGACCTAACAAAACTACAGCACCACTTCCAGTTCTTGAGAATCAAGCTGTGCAATTATCAGTAATAATATAGATCCTGGTCTGATATCCCTTGACAGAACGTAAGGCTTTCATTGAATGGGCCAGATCAAAGTCTTGAAAATGTCAGGTTTTCAAGAGTTCAATTACTCTTTGCTGAAGTTGAGACACTTAACTTCATCTATGACAAAAGCTGCAGCTCTAATGATCTAATGATTGCCTTATTTTAATTCTTCGTCATTGTCCCTGGCTATATACAAATGTTTGCGGATGATGCTTGCCATAAGAGTTAGGCCTATCCTTTCCATTTACAGATTAAGTTATAGTGTTATAGTATTGATTGTAGCATTTGAGGTTAGTGACCTATTGCTACAGAGAAAATAGTACCTTGATTTAGATTTATAAAATGCATATCTCAATGCTGCTACTTTAGGTAACTTCACCACTGTCACCATTTCAAATTATATCACACGTGATTTTTTTTTACACTTTTGTCAATGCATTACAGTATATTATAAGAAAAAGTGCTATTTGATGAATCTTGATTCAATTTTACCTCGAACTTGTATTTTGACATCATTATTGGTCAAGGATTCAACTATTAAATTTGTGTTCTTTTTCCACGCAGGTCAGTCTTTTTCCCATCAGAACCACTATACCTACATGCCACAATCACGTTATATCGACCTATTTACTTAAATTCCCTGACGTTATTGACATAGTTGATTGACCTTTAACTCCTAAATATATTTTCCATGGCCATTTTTCATCCTTATTTCAGAGTGAAATTATTAGACTTCCAAGTTTTCATTACAAATAGTTATCTTTCTTTCTATTATTCACAAATAAAATGTGAATATAATGGATTAATTTCTTTTTGGGGGGAATCATGCATGGACATATAAATATTTATCAACTTTTGACCTTTGACTTTGGATATTGGATTATTCTGTATGATTATTTTGAGTCTTTTTTATCTTCTTGCAAAAATTGCTTTTTGACATCAAAATCACCAACATGCAGCGTTTTATCTTAGAGATACCTTTATACGATATATAGCCTATGTAAAAAGGTCACTGACCTTTGACCTTGAACGTTATGGATTAGTATGCATTCTAGGTGATTAACTTTATCTTATTTGACCTTCCTGTAAGAGTCTGGGAATTTTGATACAACGATCACCAACCTGTTCCGTTTCATCTCAGAGATACTATTATATAGTATGATACATAATGTAAAAAAGGTCATTGACCTTTGAAAGGCATTTACCTTGAATTTTATATTTTAATGTGCATTCTGGGTACTTAATTCTATTTTATTTGATCTTCCTGTAAGAACCTCTGCATTTTGACACCAAGATCACCAACCTGCACCTTTTCATCTGAGAGATACCATTATACCGTATATGGAATACAATGTAAAAAAAGGTCATTGAGCTTTGAAAGGCTTTGACCTTGAATTTTATTGTTTAATGTGCATTCTGGGTAATTAATTTGATTTTAGTTGATCTTCTTGTAAGAATCTGTGCATTATAACACCATGATCACCAACCTGTAATATTTTATCTGGGAGATACCATTATACAGTATGTACGAAAAGGTCATTGACCTTTGACCTTGAAAAAAAAAAACTTTCCCCAACCCGTATTCCTCCTAACTTTTTTTTGGTAAATGTTGACACCCATACCTACTCAAATCAGTCAAAAAACCATTTCCAATAATTTTATTCCAGTTGGTTACTAATTACGGGATACTATTAAAAGCCTTATCTCTTCCAATATCTAGGTATACAAATTTAATTTGATATCTTTATAGCATTTTTTTTCGGGGGGGGGGGGGCGGGGTGTAACGAGCCAAAATGTTTGAAGGGCACATTAGCATAAGACGTAGGCTCTGTGGGAAAATTTCTAAGTGGCGATCTAGTGAAAATATTGGCATTTTTACAATAAAATCTAAAATTGTGACAGATTTTGATATAAAATTTAACAAAATTATAGAAATGTTCATAACTCTTTTTTCCTTTTCCGGGGGGGGGGGTGTATGGAGAGAATATAATCATGGAATAAAACAATAAAACAAAATGCAAGAAACTGTAAGTGAAGCTCGAGCAATTAGATAATTGTAGGATGATTAAATGCAGCTCTCTTTAAACGTGTTATTGTGGCTATATCAACGCTTCCCCTCTTTTATCCTTTGCAGGTGCCCCTCTCTCGACCGTCGCTAATATTTGGCTAATCATCGTGCTAACAGTCTTCACTATCATCCGGAATGCATCAGCCCTTTAAAGGAAGAAAATTAAATTCACTTGGGGAAGGGATGGGTGGGTCAAGAGCTTTGTTAGAATCGTCGGAGGATAAGAATTTTTTTTTTCCCGTTGTGACATTTTGACAAAATGATATTGCTGTATTGTTTTAGTATTTTGTTTGTTTATTTGTTGCTTTTTTAGGATATTAGAAGAATGATCCATTGTAACATTTGCTTGAAAAAATCAAGATTTTTAATTCATTGAAAATATTTATTAAATATCTTTTAAGCAAACTGGATGTTTGATAACAGTATGCATTCCTGGAGGAAAAATCATGAACAGTATGAATTCCTGAAAAAAAAATGTGAAAAAATTATGGACAAAAATCACTGAAAATCTGTGAAAAAAAATACGTTGAAAAAAATAAAGAATTGTTGAAGTGATATTCAAGTTTTGAAATAAAGGCATATAATTATAATTTTGCAAGGGTGCAGAAAAACCTTTTAAAACAAATTTTACAGATACATTATTTTCGACAAGAGCATGGATGTTATGGCTTTATGTGCATGTATGTGCGGGTCGCGGGAGTGGTCTGCCCAAAGTGGAAATTGGAATTGAATGACACACATCAAATACATTTTAACTTAACAATATAAACATAGCGCCCCTCCCACAATGTCCCATATCATGATCTTAGTTATTAATTTTAGCTAGACTTATTTTTTTTTTGTCACATTGATCTTTATGCATATTTTTCGCTTTTAGCGCTTTATTCCACTTCATGATTAAGTTTGAATACAGTATAGTTGTGCTCCCAACTGAATTGTTAGAGATTTCGTTCGCATTATATGAACAGCCAAAATATTTGTAACCATTTTTAACCATGAATATGGGCCTACATGAAGGTATCAATAAAATAGCGAGTATTTGTTGTAAAATGTTATTATTGGCCTAATTCATTTATTGACGTCACACTCTATTTTGTCCAACATTTCATATCATTGGCGTCCCGTTTTGTCGCTTTCATCCAGACCTCCTCCCCTTTCGTTGTTTCCAAAAATTTACAAAAGATGAAGAAAAAATATCGGGAAGAAAAAATAGAGGGCGCTATTCAGAGTTCGAAAAGGGATGGAAAAGGATTCATTATGGGGAAGAGATGTCGAGAAGATATAATATATATCAAAGAAAGGAAGGTGAGGGATGATGGAGGAGAGATGAATAAAAGAAGAGCAGCTGAAAGATTTTGAGACTTGGGGGGAAGGGGAGCTGAACATGAATATAATTGATGGGTCCTTTTTTTAAATACGTATACGTTATTGTACAAGTTTGTTGAAAACAGTGGGGGTGCCGAGGCCCCTGCAAAAGGGGGAGAGGAAGCGAGATAGACAGACAAAAGGGAGAGAACTAAAGACATATATGCTTCATCGTTCACTTTCCAATTGTAACTCTGATTTTGACCATTTTTCATTTTGCATCCATTTTTATCTCACACACTCTCATTTCACCAGCAAGCCGATAATTACTTCCCTTATTTACCCATCTTCTTGCTTCCTTCATCACTCTCTTCTCTCACACTCCGTCTCTTTGTAATTCCTCTCTCTCTCTTCCCCATCTATACCTGTCTCTACCTCCCCCATACCCAATCAATATGTTTCTGTCTCTCCCAATCTCTGTTAGTCTCTTTTTCCCTTGCTCCCCTTCTCTCTGTCCCTGCCCTTTCCCTCTCTGATCTCCCCCTTCTACCCCTCTCTATTTCCCCCTTTCCTCAGCCCCTCTACTCTCTATCCCCTCGTCACTGTTCAATTAATATACAGCTTGGGAAATAATTATTAGACCATACCGTATGAGAGCTTAGAAGGAAGGTGTCAAGGTGGTCTGGTATTTATTTCCCGAACTGTACAGGCTTATAATTCAAACATCACTTTTCATCTCTATAACAATATACAAATTAATTATACATAATCCTGGTTCTATCGATTGAATTTCCTTCACTTTATGTCAATATTTTCCATAGGCGTAATAGAATTCATTCAAACATTTTATAAATGTCAAATGCCTGTAAGTATTTCTGTGTATCATTGGAACACACATCACATGAGTGAGGTGGTAATGGATTTCTTCTGAATTTCTGAAAAATATTGACCCTTTAACCACCTCCTCCCCCCAAAAATAAAATAAAAAGAAATAAAAACTGAATAAAAACAAGAGAAATCAATTACGTTTCGTCTTCAATAAATAAGAAGAAGCAATGATGCACCTCTATCGCAATCTGAAAGTCACACAACAACAAAACTTAAATGTGTGTGTGTGTGCGGGGGGGGGGGGGGTGGATCCATGCCAGCTTTACAAACAATGTAAGTATCACGATTGTACCAAAATACCATAACTATTAATATCAATTATCAACATCCAATAAAGTCCTAGCTTTCTCGGGTCAAGCTATAATAGCTCTATGGTCATAACAAGTGAAGTATCATTTCAATGAGAATTGAATTATCATATATTATTAAATCACTCGGGAGAAAAATTGATTAAATTCAGATCTCCTGAGAAGTATAGATTCGTCAAACAAATATTCAATTTCTTCATAGATTTCTACACTGAAATTTTATAACATATTCACTTTTCCCAATTCTTAATAAAATAGAAAAACAGGGTTATCCAGGCTATGAAAAATGTGATTTGAAGAGATCTAGTAACATAAGTCAAATGATGCACTGAAAATTTCATCAAAATTCGATGAGGAATAACAGAGTTATGACATTCTTATGACAGTTTTGCAATATCTCAGTGAATCAGTTCTAAGCATGTCCTCATGAACATGCAATGAGCAAGTTGATGATGTCATCTCCTCAATTATTATTTTGTATTTTATATACATTTATTAAGTTCTTCCCTTGAACAATAAAAAAGAGGACTGGTTACTGATTTACTATGACCAAGGAGGTTTAAATGAGATGGAGCAACAGCAAACAAAATCCTTTTGAACAAGCTTCGAAGCCGCCAGCAGAAAGTATGTCAGGCATGCACTTTGCTCAACATCTCTTGCAATTGTGTAGACAAATGATTCCCGCATGACTCTGCAGCTATAGGTCATACAGAAAGGGACATATGCTTTTGTGATGATAATTACTTTTTCGCCGCATCTTGGTCTGGTTATATGTGTAGTACATAATTTGAAAGCATGCGGAAATAAACTATGCAATATGTCCTGAAATATGACTCAAATTTGCTCGACTGGGCATGTGCGGGCACTCATCTGGCATATACAGTAATGAACAACAATATTCCACCGACCACATTTGAAATTTTAATTCGCTGCAAACGATCGGAAAAGTGTTAAAATCTGTTTTCAGTAAAGGTCAAATTCTTTCTTTTTTCACTAATTAAAGGTTAATTTATATAATCTGGGCAAATATCTCGTCGTAATAGTGCTTGGTTATTGATGTTTTGTCATGCATTCAAATTTCAGTTTGGTTATTAATATAAAAGATGGAAAATGGATACAAATTAATATTCGTAAAATTTTACCCCTCGGATTTCTTCAATGAAACTGGCGGCTTCGAAGCTGGACATCAAAAGGGTCCTTATTGCCGTTCTTTCTTTTGTGCTTCTTTAGAAATGAACAGCTGCTTGAATAAATTTGTAGACTGTTGGAACTCCAGTCATAGAATCTCCTTGCTATGACAGATAATTATTGGAGAGTTTGGAAGTAACATATACTGTATGTAGTAGACATTTTTTGTCAAAATATTTATGAAAATATTTATATGATATCGAATAATTATGATATCATGCAAAGACAGTGAGGACATGTTATCATCACCTACTGTACATTCACGGCATCATGCTAGTAACTGTTTTCATGAAATTTTGCCTTACTTTAAAGTAAAAAACTGAATTATATATAAATATATATATACATATATATATATTTCATTTTTTCTAGCAGTTTGCTCATAGAACATTTAGATATTCAGATATTATTTTCTGCCTGGACTACCCATTAAATGAGTTACAAATTTAAGGTGAAAATACACCCCAAAAAGATTCATAACGCTGATCACTAGCGTTTTAGGAACAACTGCTTTTGGATGGTAGAATTGTCCATGTTTGAAGTGAATATTAATAATGAACATTTTCTTTGACAATTTGTGTTACTGGGAGATCTTGTAGCATGCTGTAATTAATTTACAAAACTCCTGAAGAAAGAAACAAAGTGAAGAAAAAGCGATCCCTTTGGATGAGAAATTGGTGCACTAAACCACTGCATGCCTAATATATCAACACTTGTACAATGTTGCTCGTTGAGGCAAGGTTATTGTAATCCTATATGTATTTCCTATATCTTGCATTTATTTTCTCTCTTATGTGTTGATAGGTATTTCTTCTTTGGAAACTGACTGTGACATAGATCACACACATAAATCTTTTCCTTGGGGGTACTTTCTGTTTTGCTTTTCGGGTTATGGGTTCTAAAATGTTGGGCGAGACTGCGACGTGATGTAAAGGTCTTGCCACATTTATCACATACGTGGCTCAACTCCAAACAAGACTTTTCGCCGATGTGCTCATCAAGAGATTCCTGAGAAGCAAATATAGCATCACATTTTTTACAAAAGAAGACAGTTCCATCACCTTTATGGGTAACCATGTGTCTCTTTAAGGTACTTTTATCACCATAAGAGAGGTGACAAGCAGGGCATTTGAACGGCTTCAGTCCCAGGTGCATCCGTTCATGTCGTTGAAGACTGTCTTTGCTGCAGAGGACCCTGTTGCATTTGCAACACACAAAATACTTCTTGGTGTTGTTACAGTTCACCTGGTGTGCTTGCAATGTTGATTCCTTTCTGAACGACTTGAAACACGCGTCACATTGATGCTCCTTGTTGATGTGGCTTTTGAGGTGGACTTTCAGATTGGCTATTTTGCTGAACCTGCGATCACACAACTTACACTGGAACGACAGCTTCTGTTCATGCATTTGCATGTGGTAGCGGAGGTATCCAAGTTGATCAAACGTCTTCCCACAATCCTGGCAGGAGAAAGGTTTCCAAGTTGCAATGTTCTCCATGCTATCCATACCTCTGATTCCATGCGTGAGCTCGTGCTTTGTGAGGTTTCCTCTATCGCTGAAACCTCGGTTGCAGATGGAACACTTGTGTGGCTTCGCTCCTGTGTGGATGATCTCATGGCGATTCAGGCTACTTGTCTCCTTGAATGCCTTTGAACAGTACTTGCAGTTGTATGGTCGTTCTCCAGTATGCTTCCTCCCGTGTTTCTCAAGGCGTTTCAGGGATGGAAAGGATAGGCTGCAATCGGGACACGGGAACAGCGGTATAGTTGGTCCCACTCCATGTACCAGAAGGAGGTGCTCCTTGAGAATTGGTCTCCGGCTGTAGGACTTTCCGCAGCGGTCACATGGGAAAGGTTTCTTGCCTTGGTGCGAATTTAGATGCCGTTGAAGGCTCTGCTTTACTTTAAACATCTTCCCACAGATCTCGCATGTAAAGGGTTTCAATTCAAAGTTGACAGAAATTGGATCTATTGCAAATTGTTTATGACCTTGTTTATCTGCCACATTATTCTTTTCAATTTTAATGTCATCACTTTGACCAACGCTCAATTTTGGTTGCATGGGTGCATTAACATTTTCTAATGCAACGTTTTGGGGACTCTCACTCTTTTTCTCTCTTTCCTTCTTCTTTTTCTTCATTACATTGAGAAAATGTCCTTGACACAAGCCATTTTTATGACGTTTTAGATATGCCCCCTTTGTGAAACCTTTCCCACATTTCTTACATTGGTGGGCTTTCTCGCCTTTATGGATCTGCTGATGTCGCTTCCAACTTGCATGATACATGAATGGCTTATCACAGGTTGGACAAATGTATTGCATTTCTCCAGAGTGTGAACGTTCGTGCACACGAAGGGACGAAGCATGTGTGAACTTTGCACCACATTCCTTACATTGGTTCTTTTCAAGCGTTTGCATGTCACCAATACTGTCCTTCCAGTGACTTCTCATGTGCATCTTCAACTCACTTTGTGTTCCAGAAGTAAAACTACACTTTGTGCAAGAATGGATCTTTGCTCTTGTGTGGATTTTCATATGTGTCCGAAGGGCTGAAGGCGATTTGAAGCGCTTCGGGCAAAACTGGCAGCCATGAGGACGATCAGTGTAGTGGATGCACTTGTGGGTCCTACGAGAATATCCATCTGGGAACACCCAAGAGCAGAGGGAACATTTGTACGTCCTGTCTGAAGAGTGGATAATCTTGTGGTTTTCTAGAGCCCGTTTTCTGGAGAACTGCAACCCGCAGGTGTCACAGTAAAAATCCTTGATAGATGAATGTACAATCTGATGTCTTTTGAGACCTCCTGAGGAGCTGAAGGTTTTATGACACTCATTACATGAAAATGGTTTATCAAACTTGTGAGTCCTGAGATGGACACCAAGACGAACTGCTGATGGATAATACCTTGGACAGTACTTGCACTTGTGGACACCAATAAAAGCATGTTCTGTGTGGCATGAGTTTATATGAGCCTTAAGTGTTTCCCTGTAGCCGTACACTTTATTACAAAAATCACATTTGAATTTCTTACCTGAGTGGACTTTCAAGTGCCTGTAAAAATTGAAAGACTTAGAAAATGTCTTTCCACACTTCTCACAACAGTACTCCTGGGCTACTCGAGGTATGCTTGACTTAACATGACTGTGTGCATTAATGTCAAGTTTTTTAACATCCCCTTCAGGAGCATCTGGTTCAAGCGAGGGTTGTCTATTTTCCATATCAAGAAGTTCTACTTCATCTTCGATGATGTAGAGTTGTTTGTCCTCCTCAGATTGGTGATTTTCCTCCGCATAGTCGCCCACAGCTAGCTGTGAATTCATGGGAATGTGAATCTCCATTGCTACTTCTCCTAGGAGAGTACATGTATCTGGCTGGAGATGAACTGTAGAAGGAATCTGTGAAAGATTAGAATCTTGGCGAATGACGCCCTCTATGTGGGCCTCCTCAAATGGAATTCGAGAGAAATCGTCAACTATTGTTAATCCATCCTTATCTTCTCTGACTAGATCTTCTGAGACCACCTCAACCTGACGAGCAAGGAGAATACCCACGGGTACAACAGATGATGCCATTGTTACTGATGAACTCTCTTTAAGTGCTTCGGGGTCAAGAACTTCTGTAGGTTCATTTGAGGGAGCTGAAGACTCATTTACACCTTCCGCATTGGATTTCTCCTCATGGTTACTTGGGGCAGTGTCTTCAGCAATGTGTGAACCGAATGTTGCATCATGGTGTAAATGCAACGGTTTAGAAGGATCCAATGTTGAAGGATTAATATTGGAAGGATCCAATGTTAAGGGATTTGATGTTGAAGGGTCCGATGTTGAAGGATCCGATGCGGAAGGATCCAATTTTGAAGGATCTGATGTGGAAGGATCCGATGATGATGGATCCAATAATGGAGGACCCGATGACAAAGGATCCGGTGTCAAAGTAACTATGTTGACTATGTCAATCTCACGTTTTGTAGATCCTTCAGAGACTGTTGCCTGGACAGCATTGGAGTACCTCTTACAAGATGACATCCTCCAGTGATGAAATAAAGTGGCACTAATTTAGATGAATATCCCTTTGTTATGCTTTCCTCTGCAAGAGAATGAAAAGGAAAGAGAAATATATCAACTCTTTGGATTCCCAAACTTTTACCCTATGCACATTGCCAAATGGCAAGGTATGGAATTTTCAAAATATTATTTTTTTAATTCTTGCATCTATTTCTGTTTTTCGACTTTGGTTGCCATTGTTTTTCTGATAGAGATCATCAGCAACATTTCAGTCATAAATAACAGGAAATCAATTGCTTTAATCGGCAAAAGTAAAAATATTAAAACATCATTTTGGCAACATATATAGAATTTGAATTCAGTATGTATGAAAAATAAAAAGAGCCCCTGATATTACCAATTCACTGCGATGTTAAAGCTTATAAAGTTGCAGATTTACGAAATTGGCTGTGAAAAGTACGTAGGCCCCAAAATTTAAAAACAAAACAATTTTTGCCTGGTTGTTAGGTTCCAAGGGGAAGTCGATGCTTAAAATCCACACAACTTTATATCACATGGTATTAAAGTAATAATGCACTGTGTGGCTGGAAGTGCAGAAGGAGGAGGCAATATACATATCTTTTGCAGAGACAAGCAGGCAGACTTAGAAATTAAGAAGCTCAGCATCTTGGGTAATTTTTCTAATATATTTTTTTTTAATTCATACATAATTCTTGCAACAAAATTTAAACTTCCTTCAGAGAAAATTATATGTAACACACAGAGCGAGCTGTGAAATGAAACAAAAAGTGTCACAATATTGTAAATTTTAGTTTTGAACATAAACTAAAGGTTAGCGATTGATCGTATACTTGATTTTCATGATCGATAGAGAAAGAACTTTATGCAAGATTTGCTTACTTTCAGTGTGGGATGATCATTTTCACGATTACTTATAACTGTTTCATTTGACATATTGCGTATAAAGTTGCAGTTTTTGTTTTTGTTTTTCCTTTGTTATGTACTGTACTTTGTATGGAAGTTTCCTTCTTCCCACTCCTTTTTTAAGTATTATGTCTTTACGTCACAAAGCACTCGTTACAAGCTTTGCTAGCTTACTGAGTTGTTACCTCTTTGTATCAAATTTTATAAAAGTATTGAAATACCTTTGGAAATAAAAGTTGATTTGAATCGAATGAGTATTGTGTGGTCAGTGCAATCAATCAATAAACTCCATGAAGACACAGTAAATTCATTGGACTCTTTTAAAGGGATGCTCCGGGCTGAAAATAATCAGATTTAAACAGATTAAGAAAAATCAGACAAACAATACACTGAAAATCTGATCAAAATCGGACAAGGAATAACAAAGTAACATGACATTTTAAAGATTTGCATTATTCCAGTGATATGGTGATACAGCCATGTCTTCGTGAATATTCAATGAGCAAATTGATTATGGTAAGTCATATCCCCACTTGTTCTTTTGTATTTCATTACATGATATTAGGTTTATTCTATTTTTTTCTACCAAGAAATGAAAAAATGGATTGACAACTGATTTAGTGCATTAGATATTCATTGATGCAACTTATTTCATTATAAAACAAACACATTATTCACTCATTATAAAAATGAAACAATTATGATTTCTTGTAATAGCATTAAAAAAAAGGAAAGTGGCGATGTGACATCATCAGCCCATCTAACGAATATTCATGATGACGTGCATAATGCATAAAACTATTTTCACAAAATATTGATAAACTTCAAAATTCAATAACTTCGTTATTTGTTGTCAGATTTTGATTATTTTCAGCATTTTACTCTGTTTATTCAAATATAAATATTTTCAGACAGGAGTACCCCTTTACTTCACATGTATGATGTAGGAACAAATTAAATTTCAATTCATACTTCGAACCACTCCACAACTAGTAGCACTTCATGATAGCGTGATACCAATGCTGGTATTTTGCAAACAAATTTAGATACAGATATCAAGATATTCTTCCCTTGTCATGATTCACTTTCCCAGCTAGTTGCCAATCTAAAATTTACATTGGAATGGCAGCCAGCTTGGCCTGGGATCTCAATTTTACAAGAGCCAGCCCATACTGCCATATCCAAAATGCTCATGATGATGCTTGTTCGATTTCTTTCAAAATTTCATAGTCTAATGCTGTTTCTGTTTTTCTACTCTCTCACGTAATTTTATGACCAAGGTTGGATTACCCTTTTAATAAAGCACGGGCTTGTTGTATGAAAGGGTCTTTCGTAGAACCGTTCTACAATGTATGTAAGAACGAGATATCGCTCAACTGTTTCACAAAGCCAATTTGGGCGATACGAAGAATGGTCCTTGGAAAGACACATCCAGACATGTCCTACGTAGGCATGATCTTCTTTGGACACCGCCCGCCACCGTCGGCATTGAGAGAAAATGCGTTTACGGCAAGCCACACTGACATATCACCTTTAAACATTTTTGGGGGTCATTCGATTGCTCTCTGATGCATCTGGGATGGCGCCAAGTTATTTTTTCTTTTATTCTCCCTCCTTCTTATCCCCACCCTTTTTCCATTTTTTAAAAATTAAACTTAAAATATCAAAATGTGCGGCAATTTCTCTGACCCCTCATGCTTTCTCATTAGACAACATGAAAACAAAGTTTAAAAAAAAGAAATTGTTTATGGTAAAAACGTGTTTATAACGTTCAGCAAAAAGAAAAGACACGATACAAAACTTAGATGTTAAACATGCGAAATCATTTATTCATTTTTATTTCATTTTCATTATAATTATTTTTTGGCTGAGATTAATTTTATTCAATGAAAATTAATTGTTGGATTTGGGCTAACTTTTATTAATGAAAATAAAAAAATCTGCAGTAACAAAATAGCTTATTGAATTTAAGATACAGATTATGCCTATTATAGCTTCATGAATCCATCACAATCATTGTGAAGACAAGTTAATTGTACCTATAAAAGAAAAGATTATGGAAAGTCCATAAGAGGCGAATTTTAAATCGTAGGGTAGGCCCTATCGGCCCATATGTCATGTTAAAGCAATAATGTAGTCTCGACTCCTTAAATTTGAAATGTTGAACATATATATTTTTTAGATTCTTAAAGCTTATATCTTATATTAACTTCCATAAAGTGATCAACTTTAAATATGACCAACGTTTATGATCGTTGTCATTTTTAGCATTATTTCTGTTAATAGTATTTTTTCCAATGCGGATTGATTCACACACTTTTTTTATGTTGTAATTATTATTGCAAAGTTCTACTTTAATCACTTGGACATGTTTGCAGCAATTTTCATATTTCACTTGTCTTCGGTTACTCATCATGCAAAGGTATGTTTATACTCTATAAACATTCACATTTGTATTTCTTGCGTTATATCTGACAAAGAAAATATATAATTAGATTTTTCACACGCAGCCTCTCATATCCTCCTCTTTACTCTCATACAATCAGACACCGTTGATTTTTTTTTACTCCATTCAAACCCTATTTTTACCTCAACAAATAACATTTAACGCATATTTTTGCAAAATCATTATAAATAAGTATTCTATAAAAATTCAAAATATTGAACCAATACAATGTCGAAATTACTTAGTTAATTCAATTCTTATGTCGGACAAGGGTCTCTTTCGTTGAAATATCAATGAAAGGTGTCTCTAAAAGGACACCGTGTTCTAAATAAGGGAAATAATGAAAATTTCTATTTTATCCAGTTATGTTTGTGAATCTTTAGTTTTTTAACCTCATAAAGTAAGCTCCATACATCAATTGTACAATCAGTAATAAATAAAACCTTTTTTTTATCTCCATTTATTGAAATATACGATTTTACGAAAAGTCGTCATTCCAAAATAAAAGGTTCAGGTGACGATGAAGACTAAATATTTTTCTGATACTACCGATATCAAACTATTTCGCAGACTTGGATCGGAAGACAAAATTGCCTTCGTGAAACGGAGAGCGCTGATTTGTCGCCAATCTTCCTATCTTGGAAGAATGGTCCTACTTCTAGGAAGTTCCTACGTATCGCTCATCTCGTCGTTTTTTTTTTTTTTTTTAAACAAGTGCACATCTAGTTTCCAATAATGCATATAGCATTTCCATTTATTTGAAAGCAGGATAAAAAGAGCATTGTAGATTAAATGCCTTGCTCACGGGCATAGGTGCCGCGGCCGGGGATCGAACCCAGGACTTTCCATGGACCATTACTTTTTAGCCAGGCGCCTTAGACCACTCGGCCATGGCACCTCAACAGGCCCCACGACTAGCCTGGACTGCTGGAGGCGTCTGGGTGGGGGGGGGGGGGGAGTAAGTGTACGTTAGTACTATGATTTTTACTCCCCAGACGCCTCCAGGCTAGGCAACCCACGACTCCACAAATTCCCGCAGCTCAGCCTCAAGGCGATCGAGAAACTCAGAAAGCGTCTAAGACTAGGCCTATACTATCTAAATAATCTATAGCGACTGGTTGTACAAAGCTGACACAAAATCACATACGTGGGACCGTTTAAAAAATCAACAGATCTATTGTCATTAATATCAATTTTAGATATTGCTCCAAATCTGTTACAGAATTCAGATCGAAATTTTAAATCGGCTTACCTTTTTCAGCGTTGATATATTTTACATCGGCACATTTTCCCTAAAAGATTCCTTTTAAAATGAGAATTTTTGTATAGGACAAGGGAAACGCACAGCACAGCCACAGTCACAGAACAGCAAAGTTTTCCCAGTCGTCGATATATGTTGACGTTGACGTCATTACGTATACCAGCTCTTGTACTTGTCTGTTTGATTTATGTTTTGAGCTTTTTGAAGAGTTAGAAAATCTTAATGTATTGGTGAAATCCACTATAATATCCAGACAAATTTCCTTTTATTTATCCATTTTATTTCCGTTCTTTGAGTTTTTCTTCTTCACTTCCCATTTTTCCCTTCGATGATTATCATCAAAGGCAAAGCTAGGGTTGCAAAATTCTTGGGAATTTTCGCGGTGCGGAAACTTTCCATGGTAATAAACGGGAATTTATTGGGAATTTTCGGCAATTTTCGGGAATGTTCAAGAAGTGTTGGGAATTTTCAAGAAATGTTGGGAATTTTCAAAAGGTAGCAATTTTCTGATATTTATATACAGGAATTGAAAGGATTGCCCTGGCAGATGATGCTTGATTGTGCTTTGTCATAAAGTTTCAAGCCAAATATTATGCAAAGACAGTCAGACAAGACAGAATTTCATGTAAAAGTTGATTACTGTATTATTGGCTGAATGGTACAGTAGGCCTACATGCGATGGCAGTACACTGCAAATGCTTTACACAAAGGATATACATTGTTCATAGATTGATGCCTCTTAATTGAATTCTCATCTTTTTTCAGATGAGAATCATTATTAAAGGACAAGTCCACCCCAACAAAAAGTTGATTTGAATAAAAAGAGAAAAATCCAACTAGCATGTGCACAATGCTGAAAATTTCATCAAAATCAGATGCAAAATAAGAAAGTTATGATATTTTTAAGTTTTGCTTAATTTCACAAAACAGTTATATGCTCATTCCGGTTGGTATGCAAATGAGGGAACTGATGACATCACTCACTCACTATTTCTTTTGTATGTCATTATATGAAATACGAAATATTCTAATTTTCTCCGCATTGTCCTGTGGAACAAAGTTTCATTTCTCCCTGAATGTGTGGAATTACCATTGTTTAACATTTTATGGTTCAGTCAAGTTGGTCCTTATTGTCAAATCTGTAAAAATTGAAATATTGTATAATTCAAACAATAAAAAAAAAGAAATTGTGAGTGAGTGACATCATCGATTCTCTCATTTGCATGCGACTAAATTGCGCATGTAACTATTTTGTGAAAAATAAGCGAAACTTAAAGGTCATAACTTTTTTTATTTTACATCCGATTTTGATGAAATTTTCAGCATTATGCTTGTCTGATTTTTCTCTATCAATTCAAATCAACATTTTTTTCTGAGGTGGACTTGACCTTTAATAATAATTATGACATTATTGTTGTTATTAGCATTATATTATTATATTATCATTTATTTCTGCATAGCAGAAGTGAGAACTTGGTGCTGTTTGCAGCGTTAATTTGATGAGTATAAATGCAGTTTTCTGGTTCAAGCTTAAAGGTAAATTGTGTCATTGGTTTATTTCAAAACTTTCTTTTAAATTTCACTCTTTGCTTTCCACGATATTTATAAACAAGTTCTGAGTCCATACAATGTATTGCATTGGCCAGAAAGAACTGTTTATATTCTCAAAAAAATATATAAAGATGAGAAGATTTGCCGAGTGAGCTTTTTTTTATTTATTTTTCGAACTAACATAAAAAATGAAGAGCGCCACCTTGAGACCAAATGACATCAATACCTGCTCATGAATATTCATATCTCTAGCTCTCGCCTCTGCGCGAGTCTCAATCAAGTGCCGATGCACGGTACAGACGCATGGGCGGGTACGGAGTCTGTACACCGTGAATGCACGGGTTTCTTTCCCGGTTTCTATTGCATTTCGTAGAAAGCGTGTACATTGAAAACAAAGTCTGACGGCTTTTTCCTTGCTTTCATCTTTGCTTCGTTGATTTGTATTGTTTCTCTATTTCTCCAGGGTATGGAGGGAGGGAGGGAGGGAGAAAGGTGCAAGGGAGAGAAAGGGCTATATTCTTATTTATTATATTTTTTCTAGTTTTTTATATGTATTTTTGTTTTGTTTCCAATTCACTGAATTGTTATCATTTTCTTCAGGTTCTGTATTTTGATGTGTTCATTATTATCACGTGTAGTACGTTGTAATTTCTTAATTGTTTGAATAATAGGCCTATGCTACATTTTTTTTAAAGGAAAAATTAGAAATCATTTTGTATTGAACTAGCTTGGCCGCCAATTTCGTTATTTGCTTTGTGTGTCCTATAGCTCTCCACCACTGAATTCGTGTATTGTGTCCTGAAAATTGACGGATCCATGCAGCACGTGCCGGCTGTGCCCCCGCCCCCCCCCTTCAGAGGCACAATCAATATTTCTTATGTAAAAATCTATCGATATAATCATTTTTTTTTGCTTGTCAAATTTTCCTCGGGAAAATGTGACCCCCCCCCCCCCTTTGAAAAATCCTAAATCTGCCTCTGATCATAACGGTACGTAGGGCCTATGGTGCACCGGGTATAGCGACTTCAGTTCCGTAAACTGTTCTCCCAGCGGGCCATGCTGATACCCCGGCTTTAATAGCTGGGCTAACTGCGCTCAAGCATTTGAATTAGTATATGGTAGTTCCCTTGTTTGTTTTACTAAGGCCTGTTTTTGTTTATATCGATTAGCTGATATTTCTTTAATTTGATATGAATAATACCTTTTTATTGTAATCGCTATTTTACTATGTTTTCCCAGGTCAAAAAACCAGTTAAGGACCAGTTCATCCAACTGGTACTGGTACCAGTTGATTCCAGTTAGCGAACTGGATTCAATATGGAAATTGGAATACTGGAATCAACTGGATTCAACTGGAATCCAGTTGACAAATTGTAACTGGTACCAGTTGGAAATACCAGTTGGCAACTGGTCCTAACTGGTACCAGTTAGCAACTGGTACCAGTTGACAACTGGTCCTAACTGGTACCAGTTAGGACCAGTTGGAAACATGAGTTGTCAACTGGTGCCAGTTAAAACCAGTTGGAAACACCAATTGTAAACTGGTGCCAGTTAGGACCAGTTGGAAACATGAGTTGTCAACTGGTGCCAGTTAAAACCAGTTGGAAACACAAATTGTCAACTGGTGCCAGTTAGGACCAGTTGGAAACATGAGGTGTCAACTGGTGCCAGTTAAAACCAGTTGGAAACACCAATTGTCAACTGGTGCCAGTTAGGACCAGTTGGAAACATGAGTTGTCAACTGGTGCCAGTTAAAACCAGTTGGAAACACCAGTTGTCAACTGGTGCCAGTTAGAACAAGTTGGAAGCACCAGTTAGGACCAGTTGGAAACATAAATTGTCAAGTGGTACCAGTTAGAAACACCCTGCAATGTATAGCATAAACAAAAATGAATCATGTGGATATGTACATTCCCGATCTTTTACTCTTCTCATATAATCACTCCTTCGTTTTCCTTGCGCACACACACATTATAATATTGGTACCAACACACCCCCCCCCCCTCTCAGGCGGTTATTTCAATTATAAATTATCTTCAATAATCTTTACATTGAATGTCCACTCCTGTTATAACAATGTGCATGGACAAGTGAAATAATTATCCTTGCACATAGGACTGATGAAATGAATCAAGGTAAATTTGTAGCATTGTATTGAAACCTTGTTAATTTCCACATGCACAATATAACAGGATTGGACTGTAAACTTGCTCTGGTAAATCAATCCCTCAGTCTCTTGAAATCTGTACCAAAAAACATCAGAGAATGACAAAAGTCACAAAAAACATCTATATGGTATTTAAACTAGGAATTTAATGAAAGAAAATTATGTTACAAACTGTAACATGCTGTGTATAATTCTTGTATTATGTGTCAACAAAGATCATTAACTTACACAGTAAATATGTAGTCAATCCAATTTTTACATGCTAGCTTGGAGACAAAATTTGAATATAATGCATCTAAGCATTTACCTTCAATAAATAATATGTACTATTTTTAAAGGAATGATAAAGGAGTCTTTTTTTAATTATTATTTATTGAGATCTTGGGGCCCTCACTGGCTCTGAAGAGGAAACGTGAAACAGGTACCTTCCTTTCCTGTAGTGGCACTTGATCTTTGCTGGTAGATGCGATGTATCTGAAGATTAGAAAAAAAAACCAACGGAATGAAAAATAATAAGTACAGTGAATACCGTAATACAAAATTTCAGTGGTGTAAAATTATATCTGCACATAAAGAAAATACATGGGATAGTGAAACTTCTCTAAGTTCCATATTTCAATGATTCAATTATAAATGATAGACAGCACATCATCATTTTTATTACAACATGTATAGTAAGTTCACATGGTCTTGGGAATACTTCTGAAATTGACATCGCAGAGATAAAATTGCCTCGACCTTATACCTATACATTTATTTTAATAATAAAGACTTAGACTATGTATGTTTGCATATATGTATCTAGGAGTCTATGTTGCACATTATCTGCTAACATCTGATGGGTATTTCATGATTGTCAGTGCCGACTATTTCAGTGAAATCATTGCTTTTGATTGGCTGAGAAGCACTGGCCTCTGACTGTTACTATGGTAACTGTCGGAAAAAGACAACTTGTTAATGCTGACAACTTTCAAAAAGCAGTTCCCAGAACATATTTAAAAACGCAAGACAAAGCAAAAAAAAAAAATGAAATACAAAATTTTATCAGAGGATTAAAGGGATGGTCCGGGCCGAAAATATTTACATCTAAATAATACTTGAGTAAAATTCACAGAGCAAAATGATGAAAATTTCATCAAAATAGGATAACAAGAAGTTATTGAATTTTAAAGTTTATCAATATTTTGTGAAAACAGTTGTATGCACTTCGTCATGAATATTCATTAGGTGGGCTGATGTCACATCTCCACTTTCCTTTTTTTTATGTTACTAGATGAAATCATAAATGTTTGATTTTTTCATACATGTGTAAATGATGCGTCTCCATTGTAATGAAATAAGTTGCGTCAATAACTAATGCACCTAATCAGTTGTCAATCCAATTGTCAATAGTTCTTGGTTAAAAATATCTTAATAAACCTAATCTCATATAATAAAATACAAAAGGGCAATTGGGATATGACATCATCAGCCAACCTAATGAATATTCATAAAGACATGCCTAGAACTACTTCACCGGAATAATGCAAATCTTTAAAATTCAAAACCTTAATTAATTATCAAATTTTGATCAAGTTTTCAGCATTTTGCTCTGTGAATTTTACTCTATTTATTGAGATATGTTTCCAGCCTGGACCATCCCTTTAATTCTACTTCTACGGTACCCCCACACATACTGGTAAGTCAGAGGTAAAAAACAACGAGAACCAATTTAATTTCAAAGATAAAAAAATACTTCAGCCTCCAGATTTAAGGAAAAATTCAGGAAATGTTATTTTAGTTCAGACTAATTGTGCACGTTTCATTTCGGAGGTCAATCTGAAATTATACTTCCAGTTCCAAATTCACGCCATTTGGTTATGCAAAAGCATGAATTAAAATTGATGGGCCTGGGCCCATGTCACTGGCTAGCCTAGAGGACTCCATGAAGATAATTTTATCATTTTTACATTGTATTTTCATCACGGAGCCTAGACAAGCCTCCTATAAGGTTGCTCGTACAACTGTGTAAACAAAGATAGATTTCCCTCGGAAATCCACCTTTCCCATAATGATTTTTGGGCAAACATTAATTTTTTACATTTTGTAAGCCTTGATACTCTAAATGTGTACAAAGGCTTAAAAAAAAATTAATTGTAAAATGTACAAATTGGAAATTTTCTTACAAAAAGGATCACTTGCTTGCAGATCTTGTCCTCACTGCCTCTGAAGAGTTCACGTGCGACAGGTACATTCCTTTCCTCTACTGGCACACATTCTTTGCTGGTAGATGCGATGTATCTGAAGAATTTTTTTCAAAAACAATGGAGAGAAAAATAATCAGTACAGTGAACAACAGCGAATAACAAATACGTATATATTACAGTGAATAGCAATACATGTCTACACCTAAGGCGGGCAAGGGTTACTACAGAGTGTTGTAAAATTCCATTTGCACTTTAAGAAAAATACATGGGATTGTGAATCAATTTTTACATTGTATTTTCATCACGGAGCCTAGACAAGCCTCCTATAAGGTTGCTCGTACAACTGTGTAAACAAAGATAGATTTCCCTCGGAAATCCACCTTTCCCATAATGATATTTGGGCAAACATTAATTTTTTACATTTTGTAAGCCTTGATACTCTAAATGTGTACAAAGGCTTTAAAAAAAATTAATTGTGAAATGTACAAATTGGAAATTTTCTTACAAAAAGGATCACTTGCTTGCAGATCTTGTTGTCCTCACTGCCTCTGAAGAGTTCACGTGCGACAGGTACATTCCTTCCCTGTACTGGCACACGTTCTTTGCTGGTAGATGCGATGTATCTGAATAATTTTTTTAAAACAATGGAGAGAAAAATAATCAGTACAGTGAACAGTGAATAAAAATACGTCTATATTACAGTGAATAGCAATACATGTCTACACCTAAGGCGGGCAAGGGTTACTACAGAGTGTTGTAAAATTCCATTTGCACATTAAGAAAAATACATGGGATTGTGAATCAATGATTCAACTATAATGATAAACAGCACATCATCATATTTATTAAAAAAATGAGTAAGTTCACTTGGTCTTGGGAATACTTCTGAAATCGATGTCGCAGAGATCAGTCCTTCATGTTTATAATTCCATGGAGCTCAATAAATGGCTCTCCTTATGCCTCCAAATTTGCTTTCCTAGACACACTCAATTTTATAAAATGCTCAATTGTTGTAGATTGTTATTAAAATTGTAAATGCAACAGCTGTGTAGCTATTAATTAATCTGTGGTGAAACTAGGCTTGGGTCATGTACAAAAATATCGCGCTCCTCAAAAAAAAATTATAAGTAGGGTGTCCGAACTCATATTAGGCCTAAAAAAAGTGCTAGAATTTCATATTTTACATCTTTAAAACCATTAAATCACCATCTCGTTTCCATAATTCTCATAATAGAGGATACACAAAGACCCCAAAAGAAAACTTGACATCTGAATTACCTAACTTACAGCCTCCTCATATGGAGGGCAGCAACGAAGTATTCGGATCTCCACTCCCGAGTCCTGGTGGTTTTGAGCTGGGCCTTCTTCTGGAAACTACCGGTACCCCAGGTCATGTTCACTGACTTCATCTCCTCCTCGAGGCTCAGTATGACTCCAGGTGGTTTTGGGTCTCCCTCTCTCCTGAAATACACAGTCAAAAAGTGATAAACAGCTAGGCCTATTCATGAAAAAATCAGACTCTTAAAATGGTGGAAAAAATAATGAATTTCGATTTTCGGCATTTCAAAATCTCATCAAAATCCTCAAATCGTGTGTATAGTGATTGGTGCGCAGACACGAGGCGCTGGCCACTATCATAATGTTAAATCTGAAATTGAAAATCATAACTGGCCGAGTCTCAGATTTTTTCCAAGACCAAGAAAATCGGTTTCACATTCGATCACATATCTCTCTCATTTACTTATAACAATATATGGAACAATATCAACTGAAAGATTTTGTGAAATAAAAAGAAATTCATGTTAAATCTTAACACAAATCGTAAGGTCAATATGATGTATGTGCGCAGACTTGCACCGGCATGGCAGCCACACATCCACGCCCGGCTAGTCGCGGCCGGCAGGCAGCGCTGAGGGGCAGTAACAGGATGTCCTGACGAACTCTAACGTTACAGCTAGCCCCGCAGCTAGCTGCGAGCCGCGCCATTTAACAAACTACGAAAAGAAAATCATAGAAAATTGTTAACTTACCTGTAGAGCCTACTGCGAATGTCTTAGCTTTCAAGTCATTGTCCAAATCTGGTCCGTGTGATTTCAGTGGTTGAATTATTATTAAAACGGCCTTCTTTACCCTTCTTTATCGCACTAGCACTCGATAAAATTAAAAGTGCGGTGCAAATTAACGGCGAGGCGAAGATGGCTCTTTCAAATTCAAATTAGATTGGCGGTTTGCGTTTGTTTGGCGGCGCTGGTTAATTTGCATAATTATACGGACGATAGCGATCAGTGGCACTCAGTGCGCATGCGCAGGCCCGCCCGCGCCCGGTGATTGAAGGAAGATCTGCTGAGTCAGGAATAACGAAGGGGGGGGGGGGGGGTCTAAAGCAAGAAAGAAGTTTTAAAATAGAAATACGAACTTCTTAATTAACATACAAATTTCTTCTTGTTTGGTTTTGGTTGGCAACCAGTCAAGAAATGACGATTTTTGCCTCTGCTTTTGGAGCTTTTTTTTTTTCTTTGAAAGTTTAAGAATGAATTAGCTTAATATTTGTTCTTTATTTCTATTTTATTTATTTTCTTTTTATTTGAAAGATAAAGATAGCCTTGCTTAACATGGCAAGGTTGTAAACTAGCAATAAATATGCGCGTTATAAATAGAAAAAAATAGCAATTCTATTCACCTTCAAAAATATTTTTAAAATATCAGTGAGTTAAAAAAAGAAAAATACATTAATTTTTATGTGATTTGTAAAAATAGTGTAAAATAGTCCTCTTTAACTTAAATTAGAAAAAAGGGATTAAATAGGAAGAAATTTTTTTCTCGCAACAAATATCTAGGATAACAATTTTTTTAATGTAAACTAGAAAATTTCACTGAGAATAACATGTTTCGATTTAAGTTATATGGTAATATCGAACCACATACTTTAATGAAACTTTTCAAGGTGGAAATATTAAAATTAACATAAAGAATAATTAAGTTAGTTATTATGTAGATATTTTTTTCCTCTTATCCTCAATCGAGCTGTGTATAGGATGGATAAATGCATGGCATTTATTGTGGTAAAAGGCTGAATTACATGAATTTGTACAGAGCAAAATTTCAGTAAACAAATAAGCAACAAAAAAATAACAAAGTATACTAATGTATAATATTGGAAAGGGGATACAAAAAGAAAAGTATACAGGGAGGGGGGGAGTAATGTCAAAAGCAGGAACGGGCAAAGGTTGGGAGTAGGCTAAATGTATATACCTTTAACATAATGAACATTTTCACATAAATATATATTTAACCAATGTTGAATGAATAACAATACATGTAGATTAAAGAGTGGATTGTATGAAATAATACTTGCTTTTTTTAAGAAAAGTAACGCTTTGTTGATGGTAACAATAATAATAGTTATAGGAAACACATTCATGAATGATAATCATAAAGAATTATCTCAAAAGGAATTAAAAACAAAGATAAGAGGACTTTGAAGTAATATGATCTGTACAAAAAATATAAATATTAATGTAAAGTGGGTTACAGCTATATTGAGCCAGTGACTTGTCGGATAAGAAATTTGAATGATTACTGCAGATATCAACAATTACAAAAATATTTCAAAAGTCAGTTTAAGAGAAGCGACAAATAAAACAACAAAGGTATGAAAACATAGTTCTTATATAATATATATATATATATATATATAAACTCTGTTGGAAATAAGTACAATGCATTACCACTATGCCTCTAATATACATATATATATATGTATATATTATATATGTATATACGGGTTCTTACTAGAATCAACTGGTAAGTCCTATTGGTTCTAACTGGTATCATTTGGTTTGATATTCCAGTATGGTTAATGGGTTTCAAGTGGGTTATGGGTGGCCTATGGGTTCCAACTGGTATAATCTGTTCCAGTTTGGTTTATGGGTTTTAACTGAAATCAGCTGGTAGATATATACTGGTAATGCCTATTGGTTCTAACTGGTATCAATTGGTTTGATATTCCAGTATGCATGGTTTCAAGTGGGTTATGGGAGGTCTATGGGTTCCAACTGGTAAAATATGTCCCAGTTTAATTGATTTATGGGTTTTAACTGGAATCAACTGGTAGTATACCAGTAATGTATGTTGATTTTAACTGGTATCAATTGGTTTGATATTCCAGTATGGTTAATGGGTTTCAAGTGGGTTATGGGAGGTCTATGGGTTCCAACTGGTAAAATATGTTCCAGTTTGGTTTATGGGTTTTAACTGGAATCAACTGGTAGATATGCCAGTAATGCCTATATTGGTTCTAACTGGTATCCATTGGTTTGATATTCCAGTATGGTTAATGGGTTTCAAGTGGGGTTATGGGAGGTCTATGGGTTCCAACTGGAACACTCTGATCCAGTTTGGTTTATGGGTTTTAACTGGAATCAACTGGTAGGTATACCAGTAATGCATGTTGGTTCTAACTGGTATCAATAATAGCAGGGCCCGCTGGGAGAACAGTTTTCGGAACTGAAGCGGCTACCCTGGGTAAATATACCGCTATTATTATTATTATTATTATTATCAATTGGTTTAATGATATACCAGTATGGTTTATGGGTTTAAGGTGGCATTAACTGGTATATACACCCATTGGGTTTCTATGGGTTCCAACTGGCATCAAATGGTCCAGTTTGGCTAATGGGTTTTAAACTGGAATCTATTGGTAGATAAACCAGAAAGGCCTATTGGTTTTAACTGGTATTAACTGGTGTACTAATTTATACCAGTATAGTTAATTGGTTTCAACTGGAATAAACTTGTATGTTTTCAGCATGTCCAGTTGAGACAATGGGTTTCAACTGGAATATACTGGCATGGTGGGAGTTTACCAGTTGTGCCAATTGGTTTCAACTGGTACCAGTTGACTCCAGTTGAAACCAGTTAAAATTTCAACTGGTTTCAACTGGTTTTTTTACCTGGGTTATTATACAAGGACCAAGATGAAAAAAAAAACAGTAATTACAACTCTGATCTTGTGAACCTTTTTAAATATGACTGAATTAATGAATGAATAAATCAATAGGTATTGATAAATAGATATTCCATCGAACCTGAGGCAATGCGAACACGAAGCGCGGGCTAATTGTTTTATGCAGTGACATGGTTCCCCCCCCCCCCCCAAGTCTGAATTACCCTCACCTTATTTTATTCATTCTTCCTCCTTATATTTTTTCTTCTCCCCCCACCCTCTGCTTTTGTTTCCCTTTCTTTCCCCCTATTATGCACCGGGGGTGGGGGCGCCCCGTTGGCCTCCTGGATCCGCCTATGATACCAGTACGTCTAGGCCTGTATATTATAAGCAATTGATGTTTATGTAACATCGATTAACCCCCCCCCCCCCCGAAAGTTTCTATTTGTATTTTTCTTTTCAACTTGTTATGGTAGTATATACTAAACAAGTATCACGTTTGACTTAGTCCAACTTTGTGACCAAAACTTTAGTACGGTTTTCTCAGTGAAATTGATGATGACGTCTCCTAGGTGCCTCCCCCTTCACCCCACTCCTCCTTGGTCCTCTGGGCTTGGCGAATAAAATTGCGTACGTATCATGGAGAGATATATCGAGGACATACAGCTAGGCGGAATTATTTGGGGAAGGGGTCTTCCATTTATTTGTTATTCCGAAGTTCCGATGATGGTTCAGCGAATGTGCTCTATGCAAAATCACGTTTTGGCACGACTTCTAAGCGCTGGGCATGTCAACGGACAATAACAAAATAAATGCAAACATGTAATGGATCGAAATGGTAAAAAATATATATTATAAAGAAAACCATCGTTATCAAAATTTGATGCAGTCAAACCAACATGTTTTGTTAATACCAGTTTCAACTTACATTAAAAATTTTAACCCAAGGCCATATTAGCACCGGGGGGGGGGGGGGGGGAGGGGGGGGGGCAGAGAGCACTTGCACCCTCCAAAAAAAAATCCCAGTAGGAAAAAAATCTTTTTTTTTCAAAATGGAAAGTGCCCTTCTTTCAAATTATGTGTGCCCCTTTTCAAAATAAAATACCTTTTTTGAAGTCAAACAATACATTTTAGGTTAGAAAATCACAAAAATTTTGGCTCGCGCTTCGCACTCACATCATTTTGAAAGAAGGGCACTTTCCATTTTTTCCCTACTGGGATTTTTTTTGGGAGAGGGGTGCAAGTGTTTTGGTTACAACTTCTGCTTACAATGTTCAATTTTCAAGTTTGAATATCACAAATTTTCAGCTCGCGCTTTCCGCTTGCATCAATTATTGTTTATTCTTGGTTTCAAAACTTAGAATGTCCATCAGGTTGAAATATCACAAATTTTCGGCTCGCGCTCGCATCAATTATTATTTATTGGTTTCAAAAAGTGCTTAGATTGTCCAGTTTTCAGGTTGGAATATCACACTCGCGTCCATTATTCAGTTACATACACATCTTTTTCATGACAACAAAAACAATTGCTCGGAATGCTTGATTTTCAGGTCTTATTAGTACATGCAATGTCCAAAATTTTGAGCCCGCGATTTGCGCTCACAACATCTCGCAAGGATGCTCTTTTAACAATAATTTGCGCGGTAATAATTGACCAAAAAGCGAGTTTCACAACTTCAGATTTGAAAATGTTTCCAACCGCTTGCTTGCTACGCTCGCTCCCGGAAAAATAAAGCCTGATTACATATTTAATCAATCAGAAAAGACTTCAAAAAGGCTTTGCTCAACTTAATTAGTATAAAACGCACAACTACTTAACGCAGATAATAATCTCATGGTGAAAATTTCAATTGCATAAAAAACACATATTAATGCCCTCTTTTGCCCCCCAAATGAAAATACGTTCCGCCGCCCCTGATTATCACCCATCGCACTTGCTGGTATTTTTATTTATCGTCATTCCCCCCTCTCAAAGAAAAAACTTTTACTTCTGCCCTTTATTTAGCCTGCAATGGAACTTGCAGGAAATTTTATTTAAACGCGAGCATATCAAACAGGATGCAAACGGAGGTCTATTCAGCCGGGCATTATTTATACGCTTTGGATTCTTGTTTGCCTAGAAAATGTAAAATATTTCAAGAGTTCTTATATTTGCATTACATCTTTGTCCTTATTTCTCTAATCCGTAGCTCCACCATGCGCTTATTCGAGGGCCCTCGGGGCACGCCCCCCCCCCCCGGGTAGGCGAAAAAGGGGCGCCAAAAATAGGGAGAAAAGGGGAGAAAAAATGAGGGAAAGAACAATAGAAAGAGAAAAGGGGGAAAGAAAGAGAGGAGGAAAACAAAAGAGGGAAAGGGGAGCGCCGAATTGATGTTCGCCCTAGGGAGGGGGGTGCCCAATTGATAATCGACCTATAGGGGCGCCGAATTTAAGTCCAACATAGATAGGGGAGCCGAATTGATGTTCGACATTGGGGGCATCGACTTGATGTCCGAATTAGGGAGGCGCCGAATTGATGTTCGACCTAGGGGGTGCCAATTGATGTTCAGCCTAGGTGGGGGGGGGGGGGGCGAATTAATGTTTTACC
The DNA here is from genome assembly GCF_037042905.1 of Lytechinus pictus. Taxonomy (NCBI): domain Eukaryota; kingdom Metazoa; phylum Echinodermata; class Echinoidea; order Temnopleuroida; family Toxopneustidae; genus Lytechinus; species Lytechinus pictus. Next base: position 7,747,586 of record NC_087252.1, read on the forward strand.
TCGGGGCGCCGTATAGATGTTCCACATAGGAGGAGCTGCATTGAAGTTCGGCATAGGGGCACCGAGGGGGCGCCGAATTGATGTTCAAACTAGGGGCTGGGGCGCCGAATCGATATTTTCCATAGTGTTGCCGAATAGATGTTTGACATAGGGGGGCACCGAATTGATGTTCAACATAGGGGGTGGCAAATTGATGTTCAACCTAGGTGGAGGGGGAGGGGGGCGAATTAATGTTTTACCTCAGGGCGCCGTATAAATGTTCGACATAAGAGGGGGCTGCATTGAAATTCGACATAGGGGCACCGAGGGGGCGCCGAATTGATGTTCAACCTAGGGGGTGCCTAATGGATGTTCACCACACGAGGGCGCCTATTTTATGTTTGTCCCGGTGCGCCAAATTCAGGTTCAATTAACCAAGGGAGGGGGTGGGCGCCAAATTCATGTTTGCTCGCATCAAATACTCATCCTGTTCATGATTACCAAAAGTGCCTATAATTTTAGATCAGAATACAAAAAAAAATCATCCTACTCTACGTTCTCGCATTAATTGTTTAGTAAGGTGACGATCCTGTTCATGGTTAGATAAGTGCTTAGAATGTCCGACTTTGGATCGAAATATAAAAAAAAAATCAGCTTGCGCTTCACGCTCGCATAAACTGTTTTGTTAGTGCTCATCTTGTTCATGATAATCGAAAATGCTTACTCGAATGTCCAAATATTAGGTAAGAATATGACAAATTTTCATCTCGCTCTTTGCGCTCGCATCAATATTGTTTAGTTAGATGACAATCCTGTTCATGATTACCAAAAGTGCTTAGTCAATGTCAAAATTATAGGCCAGAATATCAATAACTTTTTAAGCTCGCGCTCCGCACTCGCACAATTGTTTAAATAGATACCCATCCTTTCCATTGCTATAAAATATGCTTAGAATTTCCAGTTTTGGGTCGGAATACCAAAAATTTTACGCTCGCGCCTCACGCTCGCATTAAATGATTTGTTAGATACCCATCCTTTTCATGATTACCCAATAATGCTTAGAATGTCCAAATTTTAGGTCAGAATATCAAAAAAATTTAACGCACGCTTCGCGCTCGCATTAATTATTTAGCTAGATACCTATCCTGTTCATGGTTATAAAAAGTGCTTATCATGTCCAGTGTTGGGTTGGAAATTCAAAAATTGTCAGCTCGCACTTCGCGATCGCATAAAATGTTGACAGATACCCACCCTGTTCTTGATTACCAAAAGTGCTCATAGATTTATCCAAATTTTAGGTAAGAATATGAAAAATTTTCATCTCGCTCTTTGCGCTCGCATCAATATTGTTTAGTTAGATGACAATCCTGTTCATGATTACCAAAAGTGCTTTCTCAATGTCAAAATTTTAGTTCAGAATATCAATCACTTTTAAGCTCGCGCCTCGCGCTCGCACAAACAATTGTTTAAATAGATACCCATCCTTTCCATGATTACAAATTAGAATGTCCAGTTTTGTGTTGGAATATCAAAAAAATTAAGCTCGCGCCTCGCGCTCGTATTAAATGATTTGTTAGATACCCATCCTGTTCATGATTACCCAATAGTGCTTAGAATGTCCAAATTTTATGTCAGAAAATCAAAAATTTTCAACTCGCGCTTCGCGCTCGCATTAATTATTTAATTAGATACCCATCCTGTTCATGATTATAAAACACATGTGAAAAGTACTTATAATGTCCAGTGTTGGGTTGGAAATTCAAAAATTGTCAGCTTCCACTTCGCGATCGCATAAAATGTTGAAAGATACCCACCCTGTTCTTGATTACCAAAAGTGCTCATAGATTTTTCCAAATTCTAGGTAAGAATATGAACAATTTTCATATCGCTCTTTTCGCTCGCATCAATATTGTTTAGATAATACATATACCCATCATGTTCACGGTTGCAATAAAAGTCAGAATGTTCGATCGGAAAAGAGATGAAAATATCCCCTCCCCTATTGGCGAAAGCTGGATCCGCCCCCGGTTAAGAAATTACAGCTCCCGCACATAATTTTAGTATGGTCTACCACTCTGATGAGAAGTTGAACTAAATTGAAACCCAAAAATGTTTAAAATTCTGTGCTTTCTGGTCGCATTTATTTTTTTCAAAAGGTGGTTAAAACATATTCATGGATGGTTTTTTTCATGAACACATTAAAAAGTGGTCTTCGATGCCTTTTTCACGTGATTATGAAATACGATAATTCAAACTGCATTTAAGGCACCTATGATAGCCGTGCTGGGCGGGTCGGGGTGCCATTTTCCGAAAAGTTCACAGGGGCGCCAAAATAGTCGGGCTCAATCATGGATCCTGGATACGGGCATGTCCGTTGGGCATCGTTTCCAACATTGTACCTCCTTATCTATACCGGCGTGATACTAGGCGCTAGTCCACTGATCGGATCGGTTTACTTCCATTTCGTCTGATGCCAACTCGTCTACTATCATTATTTGGTCTACCATCAGTTCGTTCATTATCCACAGCATTCCGTCTAATAACCATCTGATCCAATAGTCATTTAGTCCATATACAATTTGGTTATTGGACGTGTTATTGTGCAAAATGAATGAAAATGAATTGGATACTGGACTAACTGGACCAAATGGTTGTTCGATGAAATGTTGATGGACGGATTGGCATTGCATGGACTAAATGAATGTAGACCATGTGGTGAATGGATGAGTTGGCAGTTGACGAATTGGCAATTTACCAATGGACCTACTAGTACTAGGCCACTGAATTGAACTTGTCATGTGCCATAACACCTAAACTGCTTCCTTATATCCGATACCCCCTCCATCCTTAGCTCGGCCGCCCCAATAAAGGGAAGGGGGAGAGAGAAGAAAGGAAGAAAGAAATAGATTGTTGAAAGGGAATCAAAAGAACGATCAAAAGGGAATTTGAACGCAACATAATATTATACTCTGTTATTGTTTGAATCGTTTCTCTCTCATGAAATTTATATTTTGAATATATATCGTTTCAGTCATTCTCATTATTTTACTGCATAGCGAATTACAAAACGTCCTATCCTCGTTTCCGCTAACCACACATGACATTATTTATCATTTTATTATCATCATGCAATGAAATTCATACTGTTTTTACACGCTGCGTCGGCTGCCACTTGACTACCTTGTAAATATTTTTCTGATGATATTCAGTTGAAATCAGTGGCGTTCAAAATAAGGCGTGGGGCTGTATGGATTCCCAAATTTGTCACGGCCAAGAAAAAAAAGGAAAGAGAGAAGGGAAACTATTATCTGAATATCATGTCAAAATCTATCATAGATTACAACAACAAAAAATCAAGATTTGTGCCCTATATGTATATCTGGCCCCTTCATTTGTTATGTTCATTATTTACGCCACTGGTTAAAATTAAATTCAACTTAAAACATTTTCCCTTTATATCATTGCATTATACATTCATGAATAGTGAAAGCATGTTCATAACATCTTTCTGTATTTTTCGCTGTTTATACAATTCCTAACCTTAGGTTGTGTGTAATCCTTATGTTCGCATTCTCAATGTTATTTTTCTCTTTATTTCAATATTATTCTCACAAACTTTATTATGGTATGCCTATTCAAGAAAGTATTACTTGTTTGCTTGCCCCATGACAGCTTTGCCTTCACTTTTGCAGATCGGAGTGTCTCTCAGTCAGTATTCAGAGCTATTACTGTATTCTCCTTGACCCCTCCCCCCCTGTGAGTTGTAAAACACACATAAAGGCAAAATATTATATTTTTATCGGCAACATATTTGCATCACATCACCATAAATTAAATACATCAGAATAGGCGTATACCCATTGAACCTCGCCAGAATGGGCTTGCCCAAAAATTTCAAACACAAATTTATTTTTTTCCCCGAAAGTCATCACCGCTTGGAAGTAGGCGACTTTCTCGCCCCAAAATATTCTTATTCCTACAATAGTGCAATCCGTCACGAACACCATGCACGATTGGCCTTTCATAACTGATCTCCAAAATAGTTGAACCATATTCCAACACTTTCTACGATCAATACGATCGCCTTGACTGATCTGATACTTGCTGATACGATTAATTATTCCGCGATTATATGCCTCTTGGAAGCGGGGGGGGGGGGGGGGAGCTGGGGATGCGGCATGTATTATTTTCCATGGGCAGCACCCCCTGGAATTCTGATAGGTGTCAAATTTGAGAAATGTATGGAATGACCAACGATGTTTTTCTTTTGCTTTGTCAAATTATTTTCTGCAGGTAACCCCACCAAAAAAAAATCGTGACAGTGTGAACTGAGCACATTTTTTTTCAATCATCAAAAATGATTATTATATTATTTTCCCCATGAGTTGTGAAATTTTGACACGCCGGGATCTCCTTGGTCCCAATCCCAATATGAAGAATACATTTCCTCGGCTATAAAACAACAGTTATCATTCGTTTTTCCTATATTTATAGCAGGAAAATGGGAGTCCCAATTCCCGGTTCCACTTTCATTGCTAAGTAAGTCTACGTTATGCCAATCAAGATGTGAGTGATGTCTTTGTCCTGCTCACGTCGCCACGCACCACAGTCATTCACATTTTTTCAACAGTTTAACTGCTCGTGCCATGGACCTATTACGAATAGGTCCATGCTCGTGCACACACTGTATGCGTGTATCCCGGAGGCCTATCTTCCTCTCATTTGTTGCAATAAAAGTTCATCTTTCCATCTATTTTTAATTGTTTATTGTTTATTTAATAAGGGGTAGCCCATTCAACAACAGCTCCCATGGGGCGCCCCTATCTATTATTCGTCATTGGTATCCATTTGTCTTTGTCCATCCATTCATATGATTCTAGGACATCTACCCCCTGGACATCCACCCCCCGGACATCTACCACCCGGACATCCACCCCCCGGACATCCACCCCCTTAGGACAAGTACCCCCTAGGACAAGTACCCCCTAGGACATCTACCCCCCGGACATCTACCACCCGGACATTTACCCCCCGGACATCTACCCCCCTGACATCTACCCCTTGGACATTTACCCCCCGTATCCAAAATATCCGTGAGTAGATGCCCGGGGGTAGCCTGTCTGGGGGGGGGGGTAAATATCCAGGGGGTAAATGTCCGGGGGGTAGATGTCCGGGGGGGGGGGGGTAAATGTCCGGGGGGTAGATGTCCGGGGGGTAAATGTCCGGGGGGTAGATGTCCGGGGGGTAGATGTCCGGGGGGTAGATGTCCGGGGGGTTATTGTCCGGGGGGTAGATGTCCGGGGGTAGATGTCCGGGGGGTAGATGTCCGGGGGGTACTTGTCCGGGGGGTAGATGTCCGGGGGGTAGATGTCCGGGGGGGTAGATGTCCGGGGGGTAGATGTCCGGGGGGTAGATGTCCGGGGGTAGATGTCCGGGGGGTAGATGTCCGGGGGGTACTTGTCCGGGGGGTAGATGTCCGGGGGGTAGATGTCCTAGGGGGTACTTGTCCTAGGGGGTAGATGTCCTAAGGGGGTGGATGTCCGGGGGGTGGATGTCCGGTTGGTGGATGTCCGGGGGGTGGATGTCCAGGGGGTAGATGTCCGGATACGCATTCATATATATGCCTATTCATCCATCTATTCATTCTTTCAGTCATCCATCCATCCATCCACTGATGGATTGATTAGGCCTATAGGCTACCCCCACCCTCCCCATACTGGAGAAATACTCTGCGATCCATTCTCTGGAAATCCTTATTGATACACGTTTCAAAGCAGACGTAAATTACTATCCCCTCGGACGTTGCTTCTCCAAGTTTGCTTAGTCTTCTTTCACGTACTTCGTTGCCCTGTTTCAAACGGCATGACTTGTAAAGTTCTGTTGTAAAACATGCCGGTCGGCCCCCGGGGTCGGCTTAGTCTGCTGGGCAAACCCTTCACTCGAGATAAGGGTCTGAATGTGCAGCCTACTCATGCCTTGTGTACTGAAGGCTCTCTCGCTCAGGGTCTGCTTCATCTTTGGAAGTTGGGCACAAATTTTGCTATGTCAATCATTGTGAGTTTGTTACCATGACATTCCCTCTCTGAACTCTCCTCCCACTAGCTGGTCATTTGGGCCAGTCACCTGCTGGGCAGGAGATCAACTGGTGTTTGTTTAATTACACGCTGCATCGCACTTATACTCCTGATTGAAACTCCAGTCTAGCATTATGCAATAGCATAGTGGCATACATATATGGCAAATGTCTTGCCATGGTCCCTGACTCCCTGATAAATACATGTTGCTTTCTCTCTTTTTGAATCCTGATAGTTTTTTTAATTGTGCATGTTGGTATGTTTATTCTTTTGGATCACACAGTGTTTTTTTTTAAACAAAAGCCCTTTTCGTTGCTTATAATTAACACTGTACAGCAAAGTTTTATCAAACAAAAATAATCTTTGACAGCGCAGGCATAACATTTTATCCTACATGTATAGGCATTAGAAGGCAAAGAAAGTTCGGGAAATATTCTCAAAAACTGCAACTTCAATATCAATTTTGTTGATATTATCTAAATTATCAAGTTTTAGTTTGTAGGCTTATATGGGTTTGTTTTCCCCTATAATTATTGGAAAACAGCAAAGCATTTATCAATTTACACTCACTAAATTTGATATAAAAAATACTCTCGAATAATTCATATTCATCTACAATATGCCTTTTGTGGTTCCACATGTACAAATTTGCTCAGTCATATTAATAATTTTTCATAATATATGATTACAAAGAGAAGGAATTGAAATATTTCACATCATATTAAAGATAATGCAAATGAAAATGGTGTGTGACATGGGTAATTCTCTCATTTGCATGATGATCAGGAGGTAGGCCTTCATGTACAAATGCATAAACATTAAACTCAATGTCTTGTGAAAAATTAATGTCATAACATTCTTACCTTAAACACCAACTCAATTACTTAAAATGGTAAAAGAAAGAAATAACATTTTATAGAAATTACACTAAAAATGAGACAGCAAAAAGCCGAACAAACCCTGGAAAATACAAAACTACTAAAACCTTTATATCAATTGAAATACTGATCGAAAGAAAAAAAAATGAAAACATTAAAAGTCAAGTCCACCCCAGAAAATTGTTGATTTGAATCAATATAGAAAAATCAAACAAACATAACGCTGCAAATTTCATCGAAATTGGATGTAAAATAAGAAAGTTATGAAATTTTTAAGTATCGCTTAATATTTCACAAAAACAGTTAAATGCACAATTCAGCGATTTGCAAATGAGAGTCTGTGATGTCCATCACTCATTATTTCTTGTGTTTTTTATTGTTTGAATAATACAATATTTCAATTTTTACAGATTTTACAATAAGGACCAACCATAAACTGTTAAAATAATGGTAATTCCACATGTTCAGGGAGAAATATAATTATAATTATAGCTTCGACTTTTAGTACTATAATATTTGAAAATGTTGGTTCAGTATGAGCAAGGAATGGGGCGTGATTTATTATTATTACTGCTATTTTTGTGTGTAAAAGGGGTAATCTGTTGATATGAAATTTACAAAAATTTCCCCAGACTTGGTATAAAATTAAAATTCCTCTATGAAAGCTGCATGCCTATTGTATACACCAACATTTTTTTGCAATCTTATTACAGATGACACCATCATGTTCACCCCCAAATAAGCTTCTTATCAACAGTTCACCTAAAAATGTTAATGAAGACACCTCTTGAATTGTTTATGTCAATATTATATCTTTCTTATTTTAAAAACAAAAACATACATTACGTATATGTGTTCTTGAAGTATTTAATGTTAATTACTTATTGATATTACGTTTATTTGAATATTGTGTTCCAATAAATAAAAGTAAGATCATCAACTCATTTAATGCATCATTATTTCTTACCGTGTACAGCAAGTTAACTTATCATAAGGGAGGCATATCAAACGTATGAAAATGAAAATTTTGGAATAATCATGATTTCTACATGACATAAGAAGAACTAAAGCGGGGATGTGACATCATCAGCCCATATAATGAATATTCCTGACAACTAACATGCATTATTTCACAAAATATTGCTTACCTTTAAAATTCAATAACTTTGCTATTTTTTAAATCATACTGTGATTATACTTTAAGCATTGTGTTCAGTGAATTTTATTCTTATTTATTTGTTTAGATAATAATTTTTGCCCGAATTACCCCATTGAGGATTGCTTAGTGTTGCAGTGACTTCCGAATTATCTCACCAATCAAAATTATCACCAATCAAAATTATCTCACCAATCAAAATGAGAGCGTGAAGCGGGAGCTGCAATTTTTATATATATAAAACTTTAAAAAATGAACATTCGAAGGAATAAGCACCTTTTGGAATCATGAACAGGATAGGTATAACAATAATTGATGCGAGCGTGAAGTGCGAGCTGAAAGGTTTTGGTATTTCAAACACCGGACATTTTAAAGAGAAGTATATACGAAAGCGATAGAGCGAACTGGAAATTGAACACTTTTTGTAATCATGAACAGGATGATGTATCTCTCATATAATAACAATAATGAAAAATCGAATCACTTGTGCATATTGACTTAAAACAGAATCATGAGAATATTTATGTTCCATGTTATCTTCCGTGCTATCTCGTTCAATAGGCAAATCCAGCATAATTTTAGGTCAAGTCCATCTCAGAAAAATGTTGATTTGAATCAATAGAGAAAAATCAAGCAAGCACAATGCTGAAAATTTCATCAAAATCGGATGTAAAATAAGAAAGTTATGACATTTTAAAGTTTCGCTATTTTTCCACAAAATAGTTATATGAACGAGTCAGTTACATCCAAATTAGAGAGTCGATGATGTCACTTACTCACTATTTCTTTTGTTTTTTATTGTTTGAATCATACAATATTTCAATTTTTACAAATTTGACAATTAGGACCTCCTTGCCTGAACCACAAAATGTTCAAATAATGGAATTCCACATGTTCAGGGAGGAATGAAACTTCGTTTCACATGACAATGAAGAGAAAAATCAAAATATTTCATATTTCATATAATAAAATACAAAAGAAATAGTGAGTGAGTGATGTCATCAGTTCCCTCATTTGCATGTCAACCGAGATGTGCATATAACTGTTTTGTGAAATGAAGTGAAACTTTAAAATGTCATATTTTACATCCGATTTTGATGAAATTTTCAGCATTATGCTTGTTAGATTTTTCTCTTTTTATTCAAATCGAGTTATTGGTTGGGTGGACTTGTCCTTTAAAGGACAAGTCCACCCGAACGAAAAGTTGATTTGAATAAAAAGAGAAAAATCCTACAAACATAACACTGAAAATTTCATCAAAATCGGATGTAAAATAAGAAAGTTATGACATTTTAAAGTTTTGCTTAATTTCACAAAATAGTTATATGCACATCCTAGTGGGTATGCAAATGAGGAGACTGATGACGTCATCCACTCACTATTTATTTTGTATTTTATTATATGAAATATGGAATATTCTTTTTTTCTCCTTGTCAAGTGAAACAACGATTAATTCTCCCCTGAACATGTGGAATGAGCATTGTTTAATACTATATGATTCAGTCAAGTTGGTCCTCATTTTCAAATCTATGAAAAATGAAATATTGTATAATTCAAACAATAAAAAACAAAAGAAACAGTGAGTGAGGGACATCATCAATTTTCTCATTTGAGTTGTGCATATCACTGTTTTGTGAAAAATATTTTTCATCCGATTTTGATGAAATTTTCAGCGTTTTGCTAGTTTGATTTTTCTCTATTTATTCAAATCAACATTTTTCTGGGGTAGACTTGACCTTTAATGACCTGACAGTTTCTCTGTTTCCAATTATTCCCCTCCTTATATCATCTTCACATTTTTTCTCTTCATTTCTTTCTTCGTATTTTTGTCTGTTCCTTCCTTTTTTATTTACGTTTCCCCTATTTTCGGCAGAAGGGGGGGGGGGGGGGGTGCGGATCCGCTCCAGCTCTCTGGTTCCACATAATTATCGTTACAGGGAAATACATCAATTGTAGTTTTGGCTTATAGTCTTCTTTATACAAAGCATTATAATTGTGTGAATAATTGGGCATGCATCGCGAGCGCGTAGCGCCAAGGTGGCGGGGGGGGGGGGGTGCAGTGAAATATATTGCTGTACACATGCGTAACCAAAAAAAGAAAATAGTTTAAAGGGGTGCATTTTTTAAGTTTTGGACGCGGACCGCGCATGCACTTGTTTAGGGTATCAAAAATACAAATTTTCAAAAAAGGGGTGGTTTTGAAAGACTGGTCAATGGTCAATCGCGGGGTCAAACGTAGAGTCTATTTGGGGTATGTTTTTTCCAAATTTCTTTTTTAGACTAGCCAAACGCGTTTAGGGTATGTTTTTTCCTCGGGGCTTTTCCTCCTCCTTTCTGAAAAGTGTTTGGGCCTGAGACAAAACTTGTTTAGGTGTCATATTCTGGCGACAACTCGTTTAGGGGCCAAAATGTGCAAAATGAAGCCCGCGATAAACTTGTTTAGCGGGTTATTTCAACACAGAGGAAAACTCGTTTATAGGGGGGTTGGAAATAATTTGGTCATGTGTACATCAGTACATTTGACTGCCCCCCCCCCGGCAAGGCGGGTAGAGTTATAATGTTAACCGTCTTTTACATCCTTCCTTCACCAGGGGCTCCTTTCCCCTTTTTTTTTCACCCGTGACTTTCCCCCATTTTTTCTTATTCATATAGGTTTCCTTTTTGTTTGGGAGGGATGTCTTCATTGTTCCTGGTGCTCGCATTGTCTGTTTCAGAAGATATCTAATCCTTTTGTACTAAAACCTCCCGTTTTCAAGTCAATATACACCAAATATATTTTTTCGCACATCGAGATATTGTTTTATGCACAAAAGTATGCTTCTTTTTCATGACTACTTAAAGCGATTGCCCAATTTTAAGGTCTTAATATAAATCATTTCCTGTCCGTGCTTACGTTCGCAATTAGTGGATTGGTGAGGTATAACTGCCCTCCATGAGTTCCTATAGAATCAGTCCTTAAAATGTCCCTTTTTCTGATCTGAATGTAAAATATTTTCAGCTCGCTCTTCGTATAATGATTACACAAATTTGATTATAATGTCCATTTTAGGTCTGAATATCCAAAATTTTCAGTTCGCGCTCGCAATATTTGATTAGTGAGATGCGTATAATGATGATTACAATTACTACAAGCATGACAAGTGCTTAATGCGTTTAGATGCAATACTAACAAAATCAGCAAGAGCTTGGCACTCGCATTAGATGACTATGGTGAGATATGTATACTCTTAAAGGGGAATCCAGCCTTGGCCATAAAATGTTGTGTTGGAAAGGAGAAATATAAATTAAACAGAATGGCGAAAGTTTGAAAGAAATCGGACAAGCAATAAGAAAATTATAGCTGCTTTAAAATTGAGATCAATAATAGTATGTAGGTTTCAAATTGGCAACTGGGTAAGTAAATTATGACAAGGGGCAAGGACAACTTTCCCATAGGCCATGTACTTTATTATCAGGGATTTGTGGTTTTCTCCTAAGTACTCATTCCCCTGGGGCAGTAATCTAAATATAATCCAGGTAGAATATTGTTTTATGTCCTCATGAAAGAAAAATAAAATTTGAAATAAAACTTTTGGGGAAAGTGACATTTTAGCCATAATATGTATTGGAGTACATGGAAGAGTAGTCCTTGCCTTACATCACTATGACATCCCATATGCGGCCAATTTGAAGTCTCCATGGGTATAGTGATTACCAATATTTACAACTTTAAAAAATTCATAACTTTCTTGTTGTTTGTCCAATATTGTTCAAACTTTCACCTATCAACTTGTCTGATTTTTATTTTTGTTATAAAAACAAGTTTTTATTTGGGTTGGATTCCCCTTTAATGGATTCCTAAAATATAGTCCTTAAAATCTCCCTGTTTGAGGACAATATATACAAAAATTTCAGCTCGCGCTTCGCGCTCGCATTGTTTAGTGAGACAGGTAAGTATAATGATTACAAAAATTTGAGTCCCTTTTTAGGTCTGAATATCCAACATTTTCAGCTCGCGCTTCGCGCTCGCATTATTTGATCAGTTAGATACATACGAAGCGCGCTCACTAAGTGGCTCAGAATTTTTGCTGGTGCCCCCCCCCCATGCCATGACCCACAGTACGTCACTACTGGTCGGTATGCAAATGAGGGGACTGACGACATCACTCACTATTTTTTTTTGGTATTTTTAATATATTGAATATTGATGTTTCAAATTTCTCCTCATCGTCACGTGAAGCAAAATTTTCTCTTCTAAACATGTGTCACTGCCATGGTACTAACATTTAATATGTTCAGTCAAGTTGGTCTTTTATGTCAAATCTGTAAACATTGAAATATCGTTAAAACTATTTTTTAATGAAAGAAGAAGAATGAAAAAGTATAAAATGAGGGACATCATTGTCTTTCTCATTTTACATGCCATTTTAAGTTGTGAATATAAAGTCTTCACTGTTTTTTTTAAGTATTTGAATTTAATTTTACTATTTATAACCTGCACACAGTTTTTTGTTGCCAACAGCCCTGGCTGTAATGACAGATTGGAATTGAATATGTAATAATATAAAACTAGAAAAACGAAAAGTGATTAAGGAGTAATGATATAGAATCAAATAAATGTGGAGAATAGGGAAGAAAAATGAGAGCCAAAGAGAAATGGACTTCGTGCAAATTATATGAAATCTTAAAGGTCAAGTCCACCCTATAATTCTTTTATTTGAATAAATAGAGGAAAATCAAACTAGCTAGGCTGAAAATTTCATCAAAATCGGACGTAAAATAAGAAATGTATGATATTTTAAAGTTTCGCTTATTTTTCACAAAACAGTGATGTGACATGCACACCTGGGATGCAAACGAGACAGTTTATAACCCTAACTCACTATTTCATTTGTTTGTTATTGTTTAAATTGTGCAATAAGGACCAAGTTAACTGAACCATAGTAATAAAAAAGCTGATTCAACATGTTCAGGGAGGAATTGGTCGTTGTTTTATTTGACATGAGGAGAAAATTAGAATATTTCACATAATCAAATGCAAAAAAGTGGATAGTCTCCTCATTTGCAAATCGGACCAGGATGTGGAAAACTGTATGTGAAATTAACCGAAACTTTAAAATGTGATTAAACTTTCTTATTTAACATTCGATTTTGAGGACATTTTCAGTGTTATAAAATGTTGGATTTTCCTTTTTTTATTCAAATCAACTTCTTTGTTGGGTGAACTTGTCCTTGACCCTTAGTTATATTCATAATCTATTATAGGGCTAATAAAATACATGAAGGAAGTTCCAACCTATATAAAGTGAAAAAATGACCCAACAGAAAGATATAAAGAAACCAAAGAATATTGGTATTGGAACAAACTATAATGGGCCAATACAAGAAATAGACATTTCTATAGCTTACGTGTACTTCCCTGCTTAGGACTGGAAGATTTGTTCTAGCAGGGATATGTGGCTATTTCCTATGGTATTATACAGTAGGCCCTATAACATGGGACATTGTTTATGTTGGATTAACTACTGGCTAAATCTTATCTGAGTTATCAATTATCTTCTCACTGGCCACTGGTAGCAGTTCCCCTGGGAGGCTGATTGACAATGTTTACTAGCCAACGGAAAGTGACTCTGAAAGAAGGAGGTGGGGCCAGATTTGGAGCGTGAGAAATGATTTTTGGAAGATTATGCAGACCCTGTATTGGAACAGCAAGTGTTGTATGTGCTAGTCTTTGCGTGGAGGCACACTTGTTGATCAAAGTTCCAATCAGGGTCTGTGCCTGCAGACTAGGGTCGGCTCCGAAATTCACCCCTCTGCATACCTAGAGCGCAACGGTTCTACCATAGACCATATTGAATATACTCAACTTCTCATTACTCCACATCTAGCTACAAGCTTTCTTGTGTGGCTGCAAGAATAAGAGTTTTCCGAGAAATCTTGCCCCTTACGTCTACCCCCCCCTAATTTTTTTTGCTTTGGCTCATGACGCCTCTGCTCTGCTTGTAAAGATTGACCCCCATTGACCAAATAACACTGTATTCTAAATTTGCAACTTGACAATGGTCGGATGCACACACTGTCATGGTCTACACGATGTAGACTACGCTACATACTTCGCATCAACAGGTTTCTCAGCTCACCTTTTGACCTCGCAAGTTCAGTCTAAACAACGAAGAATAATCCTACTTTCATGTCAATACTGTGTGTCCTCCATGGTCCCATCAACTTTTATTTTCCTTCCATGTTTTACTATTTTGTATCCCGCCCTGAAAATAATCGTTTTTCTCTTCGCCCTTCCCTTTCTTCATACTCGGCCCTAGACAGAATGGGGGTGGCCGTCTATATATATACATATGACAATTTTTCATCTCGCCCTTTTTATACGCGCTTCAATATTGTTTAGTTAAAATTAGATGACATTCCTGTTCATGATTACCACATGTGCTTAGAATGTCAAAATTTTAGGTCAGAATATCAATCACTTGGGCTTAAAAAGTGATTGATATTCTGAACTAAAATTCTGACATTCTAAGCACTTTTGGTTATCATGAACAGGATTGTCATCATAGATATCTCTGATTGTCATCTACCTAACAATATTGATGCGAGCGCAAAGAGCGAGGTGGCCGTCAAATCAAACTAGGCCCTTGCCCTTCTTTGGGATTCTCGTATCTCTTTTAGTCTTGGAGTACTTTCAGATTCATGACATTATATTCCGAAAGTAAGCCGTATTGGGCAATCCTTTGCTTCGTCATTCACGTTCGATAATCCAAGTGTCTGAATCCTTATTCACGTACAATACAATCATGGAGCTATATAGCTCCATATAATATGCTTGTCCAGTGTGTGCTGTCGCTAATAGTGGATTATGTCTAAAGTAGACGTGCATGCAGAGCGCAAGCATATCGCTAGCTAGTCCACCTCCTGGACTGTTGGTATTTTGTACGATACGACTACCAAACACAACACACTACATCCCCATAACACGCATACACACACCCCTGAATAGTCACACGAAACAACATTTTTTTTTTCGGGGAAAGTGAATCAGTGGGTTAGGTGAATCACTGGGGGTAAGTGAATCAGTGGAGGGCGTGTGTGTGTTGGTTATGTGTGCGCGTGGGGGTACCGGTACGGTCATGTCTGCCCCCTCATTTTTTTTTGGCTCATGACGCCTCTTACTCTGCTTGTTCGAAATTTGCAACTTGATGCGTGCTATCACGGTCTACACAATGTAGACTACACGTACGTACTTCGCATCAACAGGTTTCTCAGCTCACCTTTTGACCTCGCGAGTTCAATCTAAACAAACGAAGAGTAGTCTAGTGTTAATTGCATTGGGTTTGCATCTTCGTTATGTTTTACTATAGGCCTATATTTAACCCTGCATTGGGGTTGAATCTTCGTTGTTTTACTATAGGCCTATATTTAACCCCGTATGAAATAAACCCTGTTTTATATCGTAGAACCCGCCCTGAAAGTAATCGTTTTTCTCTTCGCCCTTTCCCTTTCTTCATACTTGGCTGTGCCTGTAGACAGAATGGTGGTGGCCGTCTGTTTAGAGTTTTAAATACTTTTGTTTTAACTTTTTTTTCCAATTTCTCCTCTGTACTTTGCGAGTGGAGCCAAATAATCTGAAACTGACTGAAACATTTAGGAAAGATATTAAATCAGGGTATGTTGTATTTATGATGGCTCTCCTGATTCTCTTTCACCAATCCACTTCTTTCTTTCTTCTCTCTCCCCCCTCCTCCTTTCCTTTGGGAAGGGCCAAGGAGTCAGTATACAGTAAGCTGCGCTAGCACCTCGCTCTAGTTCCCGTATATAGCACGCCAAGCTATGTATGAAGGGAAAAGGTGCATAAAAGAGCTACAATCCACAGAATAAAGATCAAACTCGGAACTCGGCCCTTGCCCATCTCTGGGATTCTCGTATCTCTTTTAGTCTTGGCATGGACCTATTCGTAATAGGTCCATGGTCTTGGAGTACTTTCAGATTCATGACATAAGATTCCGAAAGTAAGCCGTATTGGGCAACCATTTGCTTCGTCATTCACGTCAGATAATCAGCGTGTCTGAATCCCTTTTCACGTACGATGCAATCATGGAGCTACAGCTCAATATATTCTTATCCTGTGTGTGCTATCGCTAATAGTGCATTATATCTGAAACTAATGCAGAGCGCAAGCATGTCGCTAGCCGGCTCGGCTAGCATCGGATCATTGAGCTTGCACGCACCGTTCGCTTTCTACTCAGCTACTATGCACACACACAGTACTGCACTTTGTTGTACTGCACGGGGATTTCTTGATACTGCGCATGCGCCATGACGTACTCATCAATATGCATGAGTCGTAATGAATATGCATGATTCGAACGGTGTTCTAATATCAATTTATTTTTTAACCCGAGAGGGCGTCAATAAGAAAGCTCGACCTTATAACGGTTAACCGATCAAGTCATAATATATGTTTTACCCCTCAATATCATGAAAATAGAAAAGTTATGCAAGTTTCTTTTCCGTGATAAAATAGAGCAATAATATAGGTATTTAATGAATGTAATAATTTCAAAATTGATTCATTGCCCTTGTCTGAGATCAACCAATCATACAATATACCTTTAAAGTTAATTTCAGTTCAGTTCAATTAACCCTCTTAAAAATAAACATATTGTTCATTATTTTTGAAATATTAGATCAAATTAAATTAAACTGATATGAGATTGTCATTTAATGTCACGAAAGATATGAAATTGATAAAAAGTTTCTCAATCTCAATCAAGGTCAAAGGTCATTTGAGGTCAACAAACTTTAATAGTGCATTTTTTCCCCTTTGTTCAAAATTTATTCATCTTGATTGTTTTCAGAGTCAGCCATTGTAATATTGTTATTTCTTGCCACCCCCTCATGTTTTCGGGGGTGGAGGGGGCATCTCAGAAATAAATTAGTAATTTCACATTTTTGGTTCCTGGACCTGATTTTTCCCATTTAAAGACTCAAGCCAGTGCCATAGCTGCTGGTGGGATTAGTCTGCTGTGCAAACCTAGTCTGCAGGCACAGATCCTGGTTGAAACTTTGATCAAAAAATGGGTCTCCATGCAAAGACTAGCACATTAAACCTTGCTGTTTCCAGAGCGAGAGGACCTTCAGTATATACAAGGCATGAGTAGGCTGCACATTCAGACCCTTAACTCGAGTGAAGGCTTTGCACAACAGACAAGGGCAAACCCTTCACACGAGGAAAGTGGTCTGAATAAGCAGCCTAAGGTTTCTGCTAATGACTTGTGTACAGAAGGTCCTTTTGTTCAACAGAAAGTTGTATTCGTTCTAGTCTTGTGTGAAGTCCCACTTGTGGATCAAAGTTTCAATAAGGGTCTGTGCATGCAGACTACATGTAGGGGGCAATGTTCTCTTAACATGTTATTATATAATGGCAGGTTCTCACATAAAAATCATTGACATTTAAAGAAAAATGAAAAAAAAGTGTAATGCAAAGTATTATTTTTCTTCATGTTGAATTGAAAAGCTTCATTTTGTAATAATGCTCCATTATGTTACTGGATACATACATGTACTATAATGTATTTATGTACATTTTGATGAATATTTTATACCCTGGGCAATTTAAAGAATGAAGAATAGTATAAATGGAAAGTATGATATTTTAGGATATCAATTCATACTTTTGTATTTAAAAACAGAATTTATCACTTTTTGTGAAAAAATGAAAATTCCCGAAAATTCCCGAAACTTTCCATGCAAATTTTCCAAAATTTCCGGAAAGTTTCCAGCCCTTTGCAACCCTAATCGAAGCATCCACGCAATCGAGGAGCATATCATCATGATTTCGGGTTTAATTTTATCCGACAAATATATAGGCCTATATACCATTATATCCAGTCAATCAGAATCAAGGAAAGATATATGTCATTTTTCCCAACAACTTTAGATATATTTTCCCTCTTATTTGAATCAGGGGCCGCTGAATTGTTTTCCGGGATTGTTTTGTAATTAGAAAAGGTGTGCAAACGTTCTTGAACATGATTTTCAGACTCAGGGTGGGGTGACCGGCTGAAACCCCCTAGCCCCCTCCGTGTGGCCCCTGTTTGTCGTGGTGCCGAAGGGGGGGGGGCGGTATATAGGTCTTTCATCATTCTATTTATGCAGGAACAATATAAGCAATAGAGACTAGCTGCTTTACACAATCTGCTGAAAATACCCAATATTTATGTTTAATTATTATACTTTTCATTTTCAAGTTACGAATGGAAATTTAACCCCATTTGCCCCTTTTCACCTCCGGGTTTCACCTCTATCCAACACATCAGGGTCCCGTTTCCTAAAAACTAACAAAAAATGAACAATATGGTTTAATTGATTGATTATTTATTCATTCCATGCAACAAAGAAACAATGTAATGAATTAACATTAATGAGTGCCAGGGTAAAAATAATGACATTCATTGCATGGGAGCTGCAATTGCTTGAAAAATTAAGGACGCCCCTCGAAAAAGACTGTATACGGCCCTGTTATACAGTGCAAAATAGTATACATGCAGGGCCACACGTAGAAAATCAATTTCTGTAACAAGTTTACAAACTGAATGATTTCCGTAGCTTTGAAACTCATTACCAATTTGTAATGACAATAAGATTTATAAAACGGGTCCCATAAATTAATAAATGGATATACAAGTGATAGACGAACAATGAAGTTCACAACAATCATACCTTGTGGGTAACCAATAACAAGGATAAAGATTTATTCAATACAAACATTAAATGGAAACTTTATGGAGATCAACCTTATAGATTATGAACCCCGTAATCAAATCACTTAATTGAAGTGTTCAAAACTTCAAGACATAGCGACATAATTATGAAACTAATAACAAGATATATTGTCTGTCAAAGGAGTAATCAGCCTCGAAGGAAATAAAAGGTTTTAAAAGCTTTGGTTATGAGTATCAAGATCAAAGTATAACAAAAAAAAGTAAATCTATATTTTACATGTATTTCAAAAAATAACTTTTGGTCGAATACAAGGGAAGAAAAGAAAAGAGAGAGAATTAATCCTAGGCCTAAAAACACACAAAAACAGGGGTATATGACGTGCAGGACGATTTTTTGATAGTCGCGAGAGAATAAATCGAGTGAGCAAAAATGATAATGTTTTAAATGAAAATCTGATTCCTTAGATTTTAACATAATATCCAGAAAATAATGTCATACGATACACATTTCCCTCTCCTTAATTTCCTTCGTTTTTTATTTCCCCCTTGTATAATTATGAATAGTTGATTATAATTACATAATCATAATAGGCCTATTCATGAAAATGAATGATTTATCACAGCCTGAATAGAGGCAACCCTATAAAAATATCCCGTTGCGTGTAAATCCTTTTCAAAACTCCTTGATATTATTGATGAACACAAGTCTCTTAATTGAAAACCGAAACCTTTTGATTCTCGATAAACCAAAAACATAAAGTACAATCTCTATGATTTATTTTGATAAATAGCTACTTGGGTCGTGTCATTTTCTGAAAATGATTTTGTAAATTTGATGAGTGACTGGACTGCATATCTAAAGGGCAATTCAACCCCTACATTGATTTGAATAATTAGGGGAAATAAACAAACATGCAAAAAGCTGAACATTTCATCAAAATTGGAAGTAAAATAAGAAAGTTTTGATATTTCAAGTTTCGCTTAATTTACCCAAACAGTAATTGATTAATTCATGAACAGTATATGGAAAGGAAATAAAAACAGTAACATTTATTTTTACTCCTCCCTAAAATGCAGAATTTAGTCATTGAGCTTCCTGAACATGCTGAAAATGAATATTGTATAACAAATAAACATGATAAAGAAAGTGTATGACATCATCAGCCCTCTAATTTACGCATAAACTGTTTCGAATAAATGAGTGAAAATTCACAAGTCACAATTTTCCTATTCAATACTATTATGACTGAATTATTTTTGTTTTACTATTCTTTCTAAGTAATTACACATTAGTTGGTAGAATTGATGTATTTGAATAAAAGGTAAGTTTGAAACGACTTAAGCTTCTCATCACTAAAAAGGTATAAAAGTTTTTTTTTGGATTGAGAAACTGTAAGAATTTAATGAAAAAAATAATGGTGCCCCCTTTCTGTTTTCAAAAGCTCCGGCTCATAATATCAACAAACAATCCACCATTAATCATGTAAAAATTACGAAGTTATGAAAACGCATAAGGACAAATAATTAGCTTTGTTATTCAATCACCACAAAATGGAATGTAAGCTCATATAGGCCCTACACATTTATCTCACGGCCCTGGAAAGCGGGGGTGATTAAGATTTACCCAGGGGTACTGCGTGTTTACTCCATAGGCAGCTCCCCCTGGAAATCTATTTCTGTTAGATAATTATGCTATGATGTAATTTTTAGCCTACAGGCCTAAACATTAATTGCTTATTCAATTCAATTCAAGTAAACATTTATTTTCTTCCAATTGACATTACACTGGTTACATCCAATTTCATATAAATTAAACAATCAATAATATAGTAATATAACAATGAACGTAAATACAATATGCAATTTATGTACACGGAAGAAGGCGTAAAAACCCCCAGAAAACAGCAGGTGCTTGTGAAATGTAGAGTACAAACTATTATCACGCTTGGAGTAAATGATTCAAGCAAATTCTGAAATATTCCTAGAACATATGTTTAAAAATCTAAAAGCACCCGTTTCGATTTAAAGTAAAATCTCAGCAAACAGTCTTTCTCAAAATATAAATCTCTATTTAGAATATGCAGTAGTTTTAATGAATCCCTAATTGGGTTCCACTCCGGTAAAATAACATTTGAAATTTTCACCGATCTCAATTTTTACTTCAAGCCCTTGCATAGCCAAGAGTTCAGAGCCTGTTTACCAATAAGTCTTCATTTAACGTAATGAACAACAATTACCCTGCACTTAAGACGTGTTTCGCTGGTGTATAGGATATCTTTTAGCGTACCAGTATTATACATTTACGTACAATAATGAAAAAATACGATATTATATACACAGGCAAATTCATTTGCACGAAAATTCAGAAAAATAGGTATCACAAAGAAGAAAATAGCAATATTAAGTTGATTCGCAATTTTTTCCAACATCTGTTGATTTAATAATGTGGAAAAATTAATGTCAAATTGTGCATAATTTTAATTGAAGAATGAATCAAGGAATTATGTACGTACACAAGTTTTATATAAAGAAAAAAATATCCAGGCTTTACCTTGTACCTCCTCGGATAGGCCTATTCCCGTGATAGGTGTATAAAATATATATCAATGCGTTGTGCCATTATCATTATGCTTCTTAAAGGACAAGTCCACCCCAACAAAAAGTTGATTTGAATAAAAAGAGAAAAATCCAATAAGCATAACACTGAAAATTTCATCGAAATCGGATGTAAAATAAGTTATGACATTTTAAAGTTTTGCTTAATATCACAAAACAGTTATATGCACATCCTGGCTGGTATGCAAATGAGGATAGTATGACGTCATCCACTTACTATTTCTTTTGTATTTTATTATATGAAATATTCTAATTTTCTCCTCATTGTCAAGTGATACAACAATTGATTCCTCCCTGAACATGTGGAATTAGCATTGTTTAATACTATATGGTTCAGTCAAGTTGGTCCTTATATTGTCAAATCTATAAAAAAAAATGACATATTGTATAATTCAAACAATGAAAAACAAAAGAAATAGTGAGTGATGGACATCATCGTCTGACTCGCCTAGTTGTGCACATCACTGTTTTGTGAAAAATAAGCGAAACTTAAAAAAACTTTCTTATTTTACACCCGATTTTGATGAAATTTTCAGCACTATGCTAGTTTGATTTTTTTCTATTTATTCAAGTCAGTATTTTCCTGGGGTGGACTTGACCTTTAAATATATGTCTACGTATTCAAATTCAAATTTAAAATCAATTTCAAAATATCAAATACTACAGTCATCCTACATACTGAATAGCTTTAATATCAGCACTAAATGACTCAAATTGCCGTAAAATTCTTAACCAGAATGACACATTTAGATCATGATTGTATAGTCTTACCATACAAACCCTGTGCGCTTTCAAGTTTATTGTTTTTAAATAAGCAGCCGTCTCCAATTTGGATCATACCATGTTTGATATTGTATTTTCTGAATGCATCTAAAATCATCTGATGCAGGAGACTATATACAGGCCTTATAAATTCTTGATAGATTACCCCTTAGCAAATGACTTTCATTGTATTTTCATACTAATTATTGCCTTTAAAAACCCTGATATTAGTTGGTATCAACGCTGCTCATAACCATATACTCGGAATCAATGCTATACGTGTCGGGCGACATAGGTACATAATCCTCCTTATCCGACTCTGTATCGGTCGAATCAGATACGACCGCGGTATCAACCGGAACGCGGTTGGTGAGCGGCGGTAGAGGTGGCGGTCGTGGATGACGCATGGACGACCGCATGGACGACCGCATCGACTCGCGAAGACTCTTCCGTTCCTCCTCACTCGGCTTGATGGACACGATAATATCGGAGGGGTTGACGAGACTGGACCGTAATTCTTTGATTTCCTGATAGATCTTAGGATCAACTTCGTTCCCCTCTTCAATCTGTGAAAACGGGGACATTTCACGGTCGTTAAAAATAAGCATATGATATGGTTACGATTTTACATGGTTTGAACCAGATCATGGTATACGTATACTTTATACAATATTTATACACAATAAACTCGTACACTGAAATTACATCATTGATTTGATTTTGCTTACCAAAATTTTGGCTCGTCCCATACTAATTTCATTATAGCAAATACACAATTTCTACAAGAATTTTGCTATCAGTGAAAGATTCGAGTGAAAATTATATTGGATTAGTTTTTGGTGAATCAGTGCACATGGTTGACGGACTATACTGAGGGATGCAATTAGTTAGGTAGAATGATGGTGTCGGATTCAAGATTAATAATATGCAATATATCGTCGTGATCATGATTGTATGAAAATGTATGAAAATTTATCTCTGAATTGTATTTCAAATGATTAAAATTGCTATTTTAAACTAAATAAATGTCAATAAATGTATCTTGATAATAAGTACTTGCATGCGATTCTTTTCTATTCTACTCATATTCTAGTCACCAATATTATGATTAAATAAGAAATTAGAATATCATGATAAAAAAATAATCGGGGTGCAACAAGTTTTCTTGGATGGTTGATGATGATGAAGAAGAAGAAGACGAAGAAGTAGAAAAGAAAAAGAGGACAAAGAAGGAGGAGGGGGAAAAGAAGAAGAAAAAAAAGAAGAAAAAGGAGAAGAAGAAGGAGAAGAAAAGAAGAGGAGGAATAAGAAGACCAAGAAGAAGGAGATGAAGAAGATCAAAGAAGACGAAGGGGGAGAGGAGAAGACTGAAAAAGAAGGAGGAGAAGACTGAAGGAGGAGGAGAATTAGAAGAAGGATAAGAAGGTGAAGAAGAAGAAGAAGAAGAAGAGGAGGAAGAAAAAGGAGGTGGAGGGATCGAGAGAAGGAGAAGAAAAAAATAATAATCAGAACAAGAAAAGGGGAAAGGAGACAAGAGAAATAAAACGATGAAGGAGGAAGAGAAGAATTAAGAAGAAGAAGGAGTAGGAGTAAAAGATGAAGAAAGAAAAAATGAAAGAACGATGAAGGAGGAGGAGAAGAATTAAGAAGGAGGAGGAGGAGGAGAAGGAAAAGAAGGAGAAAGAAAAATGAAAGAATTGCCTTACATTCAGACTTCCATCCACCATCCATCATCAGAAAACGTGATAGAGTTTAATTTACCGTGTAGAGGTTATAACGCAAGGCAGATGATATAGATGATGAACGAGAGAAAGTATCACCTACTCGGTCAGGTGATGGTGTCACGTGATTGCTGTCTTGGCCACCGGCGGCTCGAATTGTTCCTGATTAGCAAAGAATGTAAACTTGAATTATCACTGAACGTAATATTGTTTATGGTTCTCGACATAAAATTACAGTATTTTTCTCTTCCGGAAAAAAAGAGAAAATCGCTCAAAATCTTAAAGGGATGCTCCAGGCTGAAAACATTTATATCTGAATAAATAGAGTAAAATTCACAAAGCAAACTGACGAAAATTTCATCAAAATTGGATAAAAAAGTTATAGAATTTTAAAGTTGAGCAATATTTTGTGAAAATATATACATGCACGTCGTCATGAATATTTCTTCCTCTTCTTTTTCTTCCTCTTCTTCCTCCGCTGATCCCGGAGATCTACAGCTGGTTGTTGCATTGTTGTATTATGTGAGCTGATGATGTCACATCCCCACTTTCCTTTTTCTTAGATGAAATCATAATTGTTTCATTATTTCATGAATAATGTGCTTTCTTTATAATGAAATAAGTTACAGCAATGCATATCTAATGCACTAAATCAGTTGTCAATCCATTTTTTTTAATTCTTGGAGGTAAAATTTTGAATTAACCTAATTTCATATAATAAAATACAAAAGAACAAGCGGGGATATGACATCATCAATTTGCTTATTGAATATTCATGAAAACATGCCGAGAACTGTTTCGGCGAAAATGCAACAATTTAAAGTGTCATAACTTTGTTATTCCTTGTCCGATTAAGTTGATCAAATTTCAGTGTTTAGTTTGTCTGATTTTTCTTTATCTGTTCAAATCATATTTGGTTCAGCCTGGAGTACCCCTTTAATGCATTTATATTGTGGAAGAACCAGATACACAAACAGATTACC
Organism: Lytechinus pictus; assembly: GCF_037042905.1. Classification (NCBI taxonomy): domain Eukaryota; kingdom Metazoa; phylum Echinodermata; class Echinoidea; order Temnopleuroida; family Toxopneustidae; genus Lytechinus; species Lytechinus pictus. The sequence continues at coordinate 7,772,467 of NC_087252.1, forward strand.
TTGGCCTATTCGAAACATCAGGCTAAAGGGATACTCCAGGCTGAGTATGTTTCATAAAACATACGACAGTATGGTAATTTTGTCATTATTCAGTTCATCATGCAACTATTATTGAAAGTATATTACCAAAACGGGAAATTTGGACAAAAATTGCAAGTTAAAAAACGGTCCGGTTCATCATACCTTTAACGACAGCCCTGAGAACGATAGAGACGGTGACTACGATCACGAAAGCACTGACAACGATCACGGCGATGATGACGAAAATGAGGTCACGAAGCCATACATTCTCTGCAAAAATGACGAACGATAACACTTTTAGAACAAAAACATGAAACCCGAATAACAACACAAGAAGGAATTGTGATTATGTATACTTTTTTTTTTTACCATATTTTGTTCTGGTTTATGTTTTTCCGTAGGCCTGTTTTCTGTGTATATAGTGCGTATCAAGAAAAACTTTGAAAAAGTCCTGGGAATTGAAAAAGATACAACATGGGGATAAATTTTCACATATATTGTCGGGTTTGGGTTTCATAATATAAAATTAAAGTAAAAATTTTGACAGAATGTTACACTTGAGTGAGCACTGTCCACTTTTGTAAAGTTCTCAGAAATGCTAATTTTTTTACATTGTGTTATGTTAAGGAAAAAGGCAAAGACAAACTGACCGCGCAGTATATTTCTCATATTTTTCTTTTGCATTTTTCAGCCAATTGAAATAAAACAGATGCATTTTAACATTCTGTAACAACTTTGCCACCGAAATTAAAATTTTAACCCGAGGTAAGCACAGCCATTACCCTTTGTGTACCAGCATTAAAAACTCATTTAAAGTGGGTTATTACTCGTATTTCATGTTAATATTTGTTTCTCCTCACTTTTCACAAGCATGATAATGATTTAGAGAAAGAAAAATCAAGCCTACGCCATTTCATGTGAATCAGTTATCATCAGGATGTCTTCAGGGGGATGGGGGGGGGGGAGGGGCGTATTGGCGTTCGTTTTGGGCAAGGAAACAAGTTATAAAAAGGTAAAAGATATCTTCAAATCATTCTTCTTAGCTAAAGTCAATGTGCTCTTCATGATAAACGTTTACTTTTATCCATATAACTATTTCTTATTAGCAAGTCATTTTTCACGAACTTTTCAAACTAAGTGGTGCTCACTCAAGCGGAAAGACTTTTCAACAGTTATATCGTCATTCGAGTAAAGAGACCAATGTATAAATGTGAAAAAGCTTCAGGATATTACAAATATATTATTTTATAGGATTATTTATAAGTGTAAACTTTTTTACTGCGCACTGTATATTACCAACTTGCCAATTAGTATGTAATTAAGAAGCATTGAAGACAATCACATATCATGTATTTAAAAAATCGATTTATATAAGTTCTTGAACAAATTATACTGACCCTGTGTACCTAGTAATCATAATACTAATGAATAATCATACGCGATCCCAAGATTGTTAGATCATTTCCTTGTCACAAAATAAGTCCAATCAACTATAAACCATGACACTAATATGCTTTATTATCAATATAGCCATTAACAACCGAAAGTTTATGACGTGAATATAATCAGTTATTAAATGATATGTTATGGAAAACAAGACAACGACCCTTAGATGATTCACACCTTAAGTACTTTTCGACGAGTACCCGGTCATGCCGGTATAGAGTGGGGAAAAGCAAGAGCTAGTTCAAAACCTATGTCTTCCAAATAGACCGTGTGTAAGGTTTTGGGGGAGAGGAGAAAAATAAGTAAAATAAAACTGGTGAAAGTAAAAAAAAAATCGGACAAGCAATAACAAAGTTAGCGATGATTTAATATTGAGATTCCTAAGTTCCCGAAGGGAAAGTGATTACCAAATTGTACAACTTTTTAAAATGCATAGCTTTCTCATTGTTTGGGCGATATTGTTCAATATTTCACCCATCTACCCGTCTGATTTTTCCCTCTAAAAATAACTTTTATTTTGGGTTGGATTCTGCTTCAGTGCTTTACTGACTTTCATATCTGTACCTTTTCTAAAGGAATATGATGCGTGGACGATTTTTTTGTTTAATAGAGATAAATCAAATACAATTAAACGTAAAAAAATAAAAAAAAATAAACGATGATTAGTACGCTCGGCAACAAAATTGAGATTTAAGACCTAAAAACGAGACATTCTATAAAGCTCGAAACAAAATGCGATTTCAGACCTAACAACGAGACATTCTATAAAGCACTTTTCTAGTCATGAACAGGACAGAATGATCAGCCCTAATCTGGCAAAAGGGTCTATCTGCACATTCGCCCTCGAAAAACTTTCTGAGAAAATCAGCTTTGAAGTTTGAGCATTTAATTTACTTGTAGAATACTTGAGAGTTAATTTTAGCTGGTGGACTCTATTCTATCACTTAGTTTATCTTAGAAAAATTATTTTTAGGCCCTTTTTGTTATTTTAATCCCTTTACTTTTCTTGTAAGATCCAATTTGATGCAGATAGACCCTTTTGCCAGATTAATCTCGGGAGCAAAGACAGTGATATTTATCTGGCAAAAGGGTCTATCTGCACATAGACCCTATAAAAATTGGCTGTAATCTGGCAAAAGGGTCTATCTGCACATAGACCTTTTTGCCAGATTAAATGATGGCAGATAATATGTTTATTTTATTAGGCAAACGGGGTCTATCTGCAGATACACCCTGTTACAGAGGGAAATTGTGTTAATTTAACCAGGCAGAAAGGTATATCTGCACGGTTGGTAAACTATTATAATATTGGACAGGCTGCATGCGCAGGACTCTCAACTTCATGGTCTACAACCACTTGGTTTACTATCCATTTTGTCCAAAACCATTTGGTCTACTGACCGTTTGGTCCATAACCATTTGGTCTACTAGGCATTTGTTACAAAACCATTTGGTCTACTAGGCGTTTGGTCCACAACCATTTGGTCTACTAGGCGTTGTTACAAAACCATTTGGTCTAATAGGCGTTTGGTCCACAACCATTTGGTCTACTAGGCGTTTGGTCCACAACCATTTGGTCTACTAGGTGTTTGGTCCATAAGCATTTGGTCTACTAGACGTTGTTACAAAACCACTGGTCTACTAGGCGTTTGGTCTACAAGTATTCGATCTACTAGGCGTTTAGTCCACGACCATTCGGTCTACTAGGCATTGATACAAAACTATTTGGTCTATATGCGTTTGGTCCACAAGCATTTGGTCTTCTAGGCGTCTGGTCCACAACCATTTGGTCTAAGTAGTCATTTCATTTGGTCCACAACCATTTGGTCTACGAGGAATGTTACAAAAACCATTTGGTCTACTAGGCATTTGGTCCGTAACTAATTGGTCTAAGTAGGCATTTGGTCTACCAGGAATGTAACAAAAAACATTTGATCTACCAGGCGTTTGGTCCGTAACTAATTGGTCTAAGTAGGCATTTGGTCCACAGCCAGCCATTTGGTGTACCAGGAATGTTACGAAAACCATTTGATTTACTTGGCGTTTATAACTAATTGACTTTGTTCTCAAAGCAATTGCTTTGTTCTCAAAGCAATTGGTTGGATGCACAGGGTGTCTTAGCGATTGGAAAATTTAAAACCTAACCCCCCCAACAAAAAATACATAAATAAATAAATAAATAAAATAATAATAATAATGATGACACTATCCAAGATTTTACACTTAATTGGGTAGGATATTGTTGATTATACAAAATTAATCAATTATAAATTTGGGCATAACAATATTTTTTTTTAATTTTTTCCATCTTATAAGATCTTCATTAATTATAACCAATTGTATTTTGATTTCTCTTTCTCACACATGCCACAGACTGACGAAGAATTTTACTTTGCCTTTCATTCTTTAAGAGCTATCTGTTTTCTTCTAAAATCTATGATTTTATTTTTTATATGGCAGTCTAACATCTACCAATTGTGTTTTTTCATTTCTTCTATTTTTGTCTTTTTCTCCTCTCTCCCTTGCTCTCCTGTTCTTTTTCTCTAAAATCCAAATTATTTTCTTGAGTTTTAAATAATTTGAGGCACTGCATTTTAGACATACATGTACAGGCAGGTTTTGGCCTGCTGGTTTTAGAATAGTGCTGCCCCAGTGATTGATCCACCAGGTCAGCTGAAAATGGCCACCACTTTGAAATCTAGGATGGCTATTATGAAATATCTTTCCTGAGCTATACATTACATGTGACACTGTAAATTGGTATTATGTACATGTGTGTATTTTGTTTTCATGCCAGCCATCTTAAGAAAAGGGTACCTCGAGCAACTCATTTTAAAAATAAATCGGCATTTATGAAGACTACACCTGACAGGATCAAATTCATGGCTTGAGACAGTAAAATGGCAATACTTCTTCCGCCAGTATAAAATTAGTTCCAAAGTGGTGATATTCTTCCCAATTTGAAAAAAGCAAGTTCAGTAAAGTTACCCTCCCTAAAATCAGTGTAAGATTATCAACCATATTCATTTTTGAAAATCAGCAATATCAAAATTAAAAATTTAGAATGGGTTTGCTCGAATGAATATCTTTGGCCTGCCAGTTGTAATTACGCCCGTATAACCCTGACTCAGGGGATCAGATCGCTGAGGGCCAGCAGTATTTGAAATAAGCTCCCCACACTACTTCTATATGTCAAAGTGCAATGCCGCAGATCATATAAAACTCAACGAAATAATTGCAATATTTCTATGGCAGCCAGCTTGGATTTCAAGATGACGGCCTTTTTTCCGCCGACCAATTGTCAGATTCCTTGGAGCCAGCATTTTTTTTAATCAACGCACCCAGATAACCATATACTACAAATTTTAGTGGCACATATGTAAAACTCAAGAAAATGACATTTAATGATTTTTCATGGCGGACATCTTTGATTTCAAATGGCGGCTGACCCGATGGTCAAATCGCTTGAGGCCGGCAATATTTGTAATCAGCGCCCAAAATTAAGCCTATATGCCAAATTTCAATACCGCAGTTCATATAAAACTCGAGAAAATGATTGCAACGATATTTCATGGCAGCCATCTTGGATTTCAAGATGGCGGCCATTTTGCTGCCAACCAAATGGTCAAATTGCTGGGGGCCGGCAATATTTGAAATCAGTGCTTTAAAATACCCCTATAGGGCCTAGGCCTATGCCAAATTTCAGTGTCACATGTCATGTAAAACTCAAGAAAATGACATTTAATGATTTCTCATGGCGGCCATCTTGGATTTCAAAATGGCGGCCGACCCAATGGTCAAATCACTTGGGGCCGGCAATATTCGAAATTAGCACCCCAAATTAAGCCTGTATGCCAAATATCAATACCGCAGTTCATACAAAAGTCGAGAAAATGATTGCAATAATATATCATGGCGGCCATCTTGGATTTCAAAATGGCGGTCATTTTGCCGCCGGCCGAATGGTCAAATTGCTGTGGGCCGGCAATATTTGAAATCAGTGCCTCAAAATACCCCTATATGCCAAATTTCAGTGTCACATGCCATGTAAAACTCAAGAAAATGACATTTAATGATTTTTCATGGCGGCCATCTTGCATTTCAAAATGGCGGCCGACCCGATGGTCAAATCACTTGGGGCCGGCAATATTCGAAATTAGCACCCCAAATTAAGCCTATATGCCAAATATCAATACCGCAGTTCATATAAAAGTCGAGAAAATGATTGCAATAATATATCATGGCGGCCATCTTGGATTTCAAAATGGCGGTCATTTTGCCGCCGGCCGAATGGTAAAATCGCTTGGGGCCGGCAATTTTTGAAATCAGCGCCCCAAAATACCCGTATATGTCAAATTTCACACTTTCTGCCAGATTCGAGCATCTTTTTCACATATCTACTGGACTAGATAGACCCTTTTGCCTGATTAAATAAATACGTCTTCTCCACCATGTAATCTGGCAAAAGGGTCTATGTGCAGATAAACCCCTTTGCCAGATTACTACCACTTTTTATAGGGTCTATGTGCAGATAGACCCTTCTGCCAGATTAGATACCAGTAAAATGATGGAATTTGATATTGGTGTCCTCTGGTATCTCGAAAACGAAAGCTCGAGCACCACTGAGAGTTGGCCAGATGAAAATTTTGACCTCATAAACCCTAGATATGAAAAAAAAAAAAAAATCCAAAATTTTGCAGATAGACCCTTTTGCCAGATCTATATATAACTATATAATTTATTGATGCGAGTGCGAAGCAGGGGCGGAAACAAAATGAGATTTCAGACCTAAAAAACGGGACATTCTAAGCAATTTTCTAATCATGAACAGGATAGGTATATAACTATACAATTGATGCGAGCGCGAAGCGCGAGCAGAAACACAATTGAAATTTCAAACATAAAAATGGGACACTCTATATTCATGTCTTGTAAATCAGGAAAAGGATGGGTAATTGGGTGTTACATTACATTAATAATGTGAGCGCGAAGTATTTAAACGCAACATTGCGTAAAATTTACAAAATATTACAAAATACATATTTTTACCCAACCAAAATGAATGTTCCCATTTTACCAAATATTAGGTAAACATCTTTTAGAGTGTATCTGGTGTTAGCCTAACGCGAAACCGGTGTTGTTTCAACACTCGGTGTGGACCGATATAGATACGAGGCTGGTGTTAAATTAACACCGGTGTTTTTGCAGTGTATTAAAGATAAACACACACTCAAATACCACAAAGAAATACACAACAAAGCAACCACTGTACATCAATAAAATCATAAGTAACAAATAAACAAAATAATACTTAAAAAACGAGAAAAAGAAAGAAAATTAATACAAAATGTTATTTTAATACTAATAGGTGTTGTATAAACACCTATCTGGTGTTAGACCAAAAGGAAACTGGTGTTCTTTAACACTTCTCTGGTGTGGACATATATAGATTCCGGGCTGGTGTTAAATCAACACCAGAGTTTTTGCAGTGTAATAGATCCTCCCCCCCAAAAAAAAAGCATCGAAGAACTAAAGCAACATTAGTAGTGAAGAAAAATAAAGAACGAAAAAAAAACAAATAAAGAATAAAGAAAGAATATGATAAAGAAAAAAGAAAAAAAAAGAAAGAAAGAAAGAAAAAGAGAGAGAGAGAGAAAGAAAGAAAGAAAGAAAGAAAGAAAGAAAGAAAGAAAGAAAGAAAGAAAGAAAGAAAGAAAGAAAGAAAGAAAGAAAGAAAGAAAGAAAGAAAGAAAGAAAGAAAGAAAGAAAGAAAGAAAGAAAGAAAGAAAGAAAGAAAGAAAGAAAGAAAGAAAGAAAGAAAGAAAGAAAGAGAGAGAGAAAAAAAACCCATAAAATTAATAAATATTAATTCATTTATAAACAAACAAAAAGGAAAGTAGAATTAATTAATGTGAAGAAAAAATTTATAAAGCAAACGCTCACCAGTTGACGACTTCAGCTCAACATTGTTTTTGGAGTTCATATTTTCGAAGTTTACATTTTCGGAGTCAATATTTTCGCCGCCAAAATGACGATCCGGAGGACTCGGAACGGTAGCTCGTGTCTCGGTCGTGCTTTCACCGCACAACCTATGAACGCAACGAAGCGATACGTCGTAGGTGGTCGAAGCTACGAGATCATTGAATTCATACACGTGGTCGGCGAAGTCGCTGTACGTGTCATCGAGATATCTTTCAGGGCATCCATCCCTCGTGGTGCTGTCATCTATATGTTATATTAAAACACATGCAGAAGAAACATTAAAAAAAATGCCCGAATGTTATTCATGACTAAGAAAGATCATCTGTTCGTGGCGGAGGGGGTGGGGCTCTAATATAAAGAAATACCCTAAATAATTACAATGGATTGTTACTTTCTGTTCATAGTTTGCATGCCGTAAACTTAAATATACGCTTAATTATACAAATATGGTATAATTTATGATACAGGACAATAGAATCTCTCCCTTTTTTGTAATTTGGATTGGCCCTTGAATCACCCGAGTCTTCTATACTAATCTTAACCTTTTTTTTTGGGGGGGGGAGTTAGTGCCCTCCCCCATCTACACGCGAGGGATTCGACTTACCTTGTGCAATGTTACATGCACTGAGAGAACACGAGGCCGAATGTGGTATGCCACTTACTTCAAGAAGGAGAGAGCTAGAAAGATTCCCCTCCACTGATGACAAATTCATTTCAGTATCAATCAAACCTAAAAAGAAACAACAAAAATGTGTTGTTGCGGTGCTGCTCAGTGGTATTTATTTAAAAAAAAACATGCACCAAGCGTAGAAAAAATATTCAATTATTAATTTATCTAGCGTCCATATAAAACAAATGATAGGTAAAGCATTATGACATGATTACATTACATACATCAGCGGCAGCGGCGTACCCAGGATTTTCCAAAAGGAGGGCAACTTTTTTGGAGGATATTTCGTCCGCGAAAAAATTTGACAAGCAAAAAAAAAAAGGTCTTCCTTCAAATCAACCGCAAATAAGGGGGCACGTGTCTGTTTTCATTGCATTACAGTATTACATTCCAAATTATTAATTTTAATCATTAATTTATTATTAATTTTGCTTCTCAAAAGGGGGGGGGGGGTACGTCCCCTGGATCAGTTGTGACTCGTCAAGGGGGGCAGTCTGCCCCCCCTTAGGTACGCTAGTGATCAGCGGAAGAGTTGGCCATGGACTTGTCATTAAGGATCCGTAAATAAGAAAAACAGTGTTTGTGGAGGAGAGGAGGGGAGGGGGGGGGGGGGGGCTTACCGATTCATTTGCGACCCAGGTGTGCATGCCTCCTCCCTAATATCCAACTGTGTACATACTTTCGACATGTTCAGTAAGAGTACTTAGCAACAAATGCCTATAATGGTTTGATAGGGCTATTGTTACACTCCTGAAGATGGTGGGGGTGAAGTCTTTTCTCCGGGGGGGGGGGGGGCACTTCCATTGACGAGTGGATACCATGCGCGACCATGGGGTCTCGAAAAGCACCCTAAACACGTATTTTCCATATTCTGAAAATGCAACCCTTAACAAGTATTGGCGTGTGAAACCCTACCTTGAACAAGTATTGGAAACAAAACGATACTCTTGTTAAGTATTCCCTGAATTGACCCCCTAAACAAGTACAGCGATTTTTTTTATTGCTATTTCACGGACGTCGGTCGACGGTTTGGTTACACTTCGTATTTCCGAAGATTCGTAATTCCGAAGGTTCTTTATTCCGAAGGTTCGTAATTCCGAAACACGCAAATTGCCTATACCTCGATGTTCGTTAATCCGAAAACGTAAAAGGGTTCGTTAATCCGATCATTTGTGGCGTTATTCCGAAGGTTCGTTATTCCGAAGGTTCGATAATTCGAAAACGAAATAAGGTTCGATGTTCCGAAGGTTCGTTAATCCGAAAACGAAATAAGGTTCGTTGTTCCGAAGGTTCGTTGGTCCGAAAACGAAATAAGGTTAGTTAATCATTTAGTTTCGGACTAACGAACCTTCGGAATTACGAACCTCATTTCTTTTTCGGATTAACGAACCTTCGGAACAACGAACCTTATTTCGTTTTCGGATTAACGAACCTTCGGAATTACAAACCTTCGGAAATACGAACCTTCGGAATAACGAATCTTCGGAATATCCGAAGCTTCGGAATAACGAAGCTTCGGAATTACGAATGTATGCGGACGGGGTTTACCTTTACCTACATCATTGGGTTTAGTACAGCCCCACCACATCTCGCGCAAATCGTACTCTTAACACATCGTGTTGACTATTGGGGCAAAAAGTACATCCTTTATAAAGCAATTTAGTCTTAATTTTTATACCCTCGCAAATTTGACCCTAAACACGTAGCTTTCCTATTGAAAAAAGATACCCCTTTTCATTATTTTAGTGTTTTGACACCCTTATTACGTGACGTACGTAACGTGCCCAATCTTGATATGACAACCTTTTTTACGTGTTTTTTGGGTCGCGCATGGTATCCACTCGCCAATGTAAGTGCCCCCCGGGAGTCTTTTCAAGGGGAGTCGCCCCACCCCTTTGAAACTCCGCACACCAATATTCTTCAGGTTTCAAAAAAATAGTGATGAATTGAACTGACTATTCAGAATCTAAACATTCTTTTAGGCAGCATGGTAAAATCTCAATCGTCGTCATCACAATAATCGCCACTACAATGCGCACTAAAGACACCGCCGCTATCGTCGACATTGTCGCCATCGATGTTCACCATCACCATAGTAATTATCATCGTCACCATCGCCATCATGAGTATCATCATTACCGATTTCATCACCACCATCATTATCAGCAGCAGCAGTATCATTATAATCATCCCACCACCACCACCACCATCATCATCATCATGATCAACATCATCACAATTACCGTCATCATCATCACCATAATCGTCGTCGTCATCATCATCATCATCATCATCATCACCACCACCACCACCACCATCATCATCATCATCACCACCACCACCACCACCACCACCATCATCATCATCATCATCATCATCATCATCACCACCACCACCACCACCACCATCATCATCACCACCACCACCACCACCATCATCATCATCATCATCATCATCACCACCACCACCACCACCATCATTACACCACCACCACCACCACCATCCATCCATCATCACCACCACCACCACCACCACCATCATCATCACCACCACCACCACCACCATCATCATCATCATCATCATCACCACCACCACCATCATCATCATCATCATCATCATCACCACCACCACCATCATGCCCATTATACTTTAACCATCATCTATAAAGGCCACCACCACCATCAATACCACCACTTCTTATTTTCACCGTCATCCTCGCCATCGATCATAATCATAACAAAATAATTGAAATAAAGTCATTACTCACAGATAGCTTTCTCTGCAACGACATCCTCCCCAAGTGCCACGTGACTAACTCTGCATCGCAATATCTTCCCATAATGCTCTCTTCTAGTTACGTAATTCAACTCGCTGATGACCCTCACGTATCCCGACGTCATATTCGTGGTCGTCACCTCGGCGGCGTCGGTCACGTTTTCCTCATCGAGAGACCACGTGATCTCGGAGGAGGGGAAGCTGCCGCCAGCGATACAAAACGGTTCATGGTGTGTCGATGACGTCAGAACGTCAGCAAGTCCATGGATGTCAATTGGCTGATCGGGAGGTTCTGAAAAAAAAATAGTCCAGCAAATAAATAAAAAATAAAAAACCGAAACAAGCAACCCCTCCCATCTAATTCATCAATTACTTTATTTTTTTTCAGGGTATAAAATTCTTCATGACAGCAATTTCAGTTCCAGAAATGTCTATTTTTTCTATTTTGTTGTTTTAAATAAAAAGACCCTATCCCAATACTCCTGTCATTGCCATACCCCACCCCCCCCCCGCCGTGTTCAATGATGTTGATCAACGCAGTAAACATCAGTCAAGTCACAATTGGATATATAGCATGGTTTATCAGTAAGGCTCAGAATTTTCATAAATAGTTTCAGTTCTTTTTAGAATTCATATGTTCCCTCCATCATATGCTGACTATTTGGGAGGGGTGAGAATATGAGATATAACTTAAATAAGCGATGGAGCGAAGCGATCAATTTGATTACACTTCCATTTCTTTATTATCATCATTGAATTTATATAGAAGGATTTTCGCACACTTCATATATTTTTCGTGCAAATCGCGATATGATGACGATTTGAAAATTATTATCATCATCATTTTTTTTTTTTTTTTTTGGGGGGGGGAGTATAGGCTAGGCTAGACTGAGGGCAACTGCCCTTTACCCCCTCTTTATACGTATGTCTTTTGAGGACTCTTACCTTCAACATAGATGATAATGCTTGTATTGCGAACTACTCTCCCGTCTATCATCACGGCCTGACATACCAATGATTTGCCGTGATCCGTCCGACTAGGACGACGGATGGCGAATGACGATGTCGTGTTCTGGAATCCAACTACGTCCGAACTCGGTGACGGGCTCGACAAAGGCTCAACGTGAGCACCATCTTCGTACCATTTGATTGTCACAGCCGGTCTGGATCTGACGGCCTGGCATTCGAACTCGACGTCGACACCGGGTTTGAGCGTCACGGCGTTCTGGTGGATGTCGACGGGATTGTTTGCTGCTTGGCCTTGGAGGAGAAGCTCTCGAGGAGCTGTAGAAGGTTGAACAGAGAGAGGGAGGGATGTACGAAATAAAGGAAATATTGATTAAAAAGAAAGGTGTCAGCCGGGGACAAATTCGACTTTTAACTTCTAGAACGAATAAAAAAATCTAAGAAACGTGATTGTTTGTTTTTATGGGCGATGGAACGAATTTGAAAAGGGGGCTGAACATGCCTTATTTTTAAATATTTTTGTATGTGATTACTGAAAAAGCTGATTCTCCTCCATACCCTCTCTCCCGGTTCGGCGGTCCACATTAAGATAAGGTAAGATTTTTCAATTCACAAAAATCAGTTTAATGTACGGGGATGAAGTGTTTATAACTGCGAATGAATAAACTCCAGAAACATGCCTTTATGAAAAAAACATCTTTCTAAATCCAAAACGTTTTTTGCTGCAATTGTTTTGACTCCTAATTCAATAACTGCGTCTTCCATCAAAGTGTTCTGTATGCAAATTAAGTGCCCTTGATCTAGCCCTACCCCCCCCCCCTGATATCAAAATACAAGTCACCTGCAGTCACTTCTAGAGAAGAGCGCGACGATTTCTCGAGAGAACCACGAACACCAACCACACAAGTGTATGTTCCCTTGTCATCGATGACCACGTCGTTTATGGTTAAGTTCCCACTCGACACGAAGTCCACGGAGAGGCTATACCTATCCTTCACTTTCGTTGAATTCTGGTCAGAACTGCCCACATATATGGTATGGTTTATACCCCTTTTCCACAACACTTGTTGAAAGTTACTTCTGGACGATCGCGGTGTGTAGGAACACGGAATGGTGATCGACGCTCCGTATTCAGCCTTGACGACGTCGGCGGTGTGGACTTCGATTCCATGAGAGAGATCTGATGATTTAAACAAGAAAAAAGACGACTCAGAATTGTATGTTTTTAGCAACACACATTGCCCTTTAATAATGATGACACAAACACATGGCACTGGGAACGATTCTTTACTGTACAGGGGTGCTGATGTGAATCAGACAAGGAAAATTTTTTTTTTTAAATTAAAAGGTTATTTTGGTTTAGAGAAATTTGACAAGCAAAAAAAAAGGTTTTCACTACAAAATGTAGGTCAGTTTAGTTATATGTCTACATTTTGCTACACCTATACCAGAATTCAGGGGGATGCCCTTTTCAAAATGAAATGTACCCTTTTTCAAATAAAATTCCTTTTTGAAGTAAAACATAAAATATCTTAGGTTAGAAGATCACAAAATTTGCGGCTCGCGCTCGCATCAATTATTGTTTAGTAAGGTATTTATTCTGTTTCTGGTTACAAAAATGCTTAGAATGTCATGTTTTCGGGTTGGAACATCACAAATTTTCAGCTTGCGCTTCGCGCTCCCATTTTTCGATCGGGGAGATATACATCCTATTCATGAGACACTAAATGCAATCCGTAATAGGCCCGGGGGAGGGGGGCAGTCAAATTAATTGCTGTACAGATACATGACCAAATTATTTCCAAACACCCCCTAAACGAGTTTTTCTCTGTGTGCAAAATAACCCCCTAAACAAGTTTTTCGCGGGCTTTATTTACACTTTTTGGCCCCTAAACAAGTTGTCGCCAGGATGTGACCCCGGGGAAAAGCTTGAGAGCATACCCTAAACACGTTTGGCTAGTCTTAAAAAAGTTTTTTTTGGAAAAAACATACTCTAGATACGTTCGTTCGACCCCGAATGACCATTGACCATTTTTTTTTTGGTCATGCATGTGTACAGCAATATATTTGACCACCGCTCCCCTTCCCGGGGTAATTTCCTTTTCTGGTCAGTATATTAAAAATTGCAGCTCGCGCTTTGCGCTCGCGTTAATTTTTTTTTTTTTTTTGGGGGGGGTAAATACACATCTTTTTCATGAGCTCGCGATTCGCGCTCGCAATATCGATTGCTTTTGAACAGTAATTATCGCCATACTGACCAACAAGCGAGTTTAACAACTTCAGATTTGATTTCTTTTCCAAACCGCACACTCTCGCGGAAAAAAATAAAGCCTTAATATATATTTTATCAATCAGAAATCACTTCAAAAAGGCTTAACTAAACTTTATTACCACAAAACACGCAAATACTTTACGCAGATGACAATCTCATGGTGAGAATATCCGTTTTCACCAAAATGCCCATTTTGTTCCTCCTCCACCAAAGCGAAAATACGTCCCGCCGTCCCTGATTTCACAATTACAATCATTTTAATAGAATTCCCAAAGCAAGACAGACATACGGATTGCACATTTAGATTAAAACAATATTTGCCATTATGATGATATTATGACAGAATTGGCTTTATACTTGAGCCTTGAGTAATTAAAACAATCCACACTGATATGGTGTGTCCAAAACACATATAGTATTTCACGAAACAATTTTTCTCCCTTTTCTATCTTCGTGTTTTTAATTTCATAAATAAATATACACATGAAAGCGAAAAGATTTATGTAATTCATATAGTCTGATGTTATTTAAAATGGTTTACATTTCATTCGAATCTTTTTCAATATGTTGTAATATGTATTAATTAACTTCATCGCATATTTTGACATTTCAATGTATAAGATATTAAGATGTTCTTTGAAGAAAAAAATCAAAACAAAACAATATTTGCCATTATGATGATATTATGACAGAATTGGCTTTATACTTGAGCCTTGAGTAATTAAAACAATCCACACTGATATGGTGTGTCCAAAACACATATAGTATTTCACGAAACAATTTTTCTCCCTTTTCTATCTTCGTGTTTTTAATTTCATGAATAAATATACACATGAAAGCGAAAAGATTTATGTAATTCATATAGTCTGATGTTATTAAAAATGGTTTACATTTCATTCGAATCTTTTTCAATATGTTATAATATGTATTAATTAACTTCATCGCATATTTTGACATTTCAATGTATAAGATATTAAGATGTTCTTTGAAGAAAAAAAACAAAACAAAACTAATGAATATATCCGGTGACTCAATCCTGGATAGCTCTTTTCAAAATTAAATTGAGGTGTAGAATTCGTTATTATCTTTGGTAAGGCTCAGTAAAGTGAACTACTTTGTTATATTATTTTTTTTATTATTGATTCTTTGGGGCAATTTGATTTTGAACATATCGGATTTGCATGTTAACAGAAACATGATATATATAAGTTTTAAAGGTAGATATAAATTTCATTCGTTTGTTTTATCGCATTATTGATTATTTGTAGTTATGCCGCGTCAGAAGCATGGCCTTTATTGATAAATCAAGAGGCGTATCCAAGAAATGGAGGCAAGGAGCAGGTGCCACTAGGAGCACGAGCCCCAAGCTGCCACTTCCCATATTGTAAGATAATCAGAACAATACGGAAAATATAATTCGAGGAGTGTTGCCCAGTAGTATTAATGCGAACATATTCGGACATTTTTGCAATCATCTGTGCTTTTCGGGTGAAAATATTTTATGAGATCCGAAAGGAAATGGAAAGCCTATAAATAAAATGATGACGAGTCAGCTGAATTCAAAAGAAAAAAGAGGAAGAAGAAGTAGTTGAAGAAGAAGAAGAAGAAGAAGAAGAGGAGCATGAATTGAGGAGGAGAAGGAGGAAGATAAACGTGAAAATGTGACTGATTCAAATTAATAACAAATTGAAATATATTATCATTCTAACAAAAAATCACTAACATGAAAGTGAGGGATAATAAGTATTTGCTTACCGAATACCGCCGCAAAATAAATAGTCAAACTGAAGAAATTGTGGATGTTGCGAAGCAAAAGCATATTCCCTCTGTTCATGATCACGAGGAACGATAGCTCAAACTTTGGTTCAAATATGATACTTCTTCCATGAATCTAAAAAGTGGTTAAAAATGCTGCAGAAGTACTACAGTCTAGTATAGAAACCTCTTTTTCGCAATTGCCGTGTCGTAAATGTGCCGTTTGAATTTTGAAGAGAATATCGGAATAAATATCGTTCAGGTGGCTCGGTCCTTTCGACTTAACTTGTCGATAATCATCAATAATTTCGAGAACAGAATTGTCATTTCGGGAAAAAATGTCATCAAACAGTATCGTCACAGAATTCTTTCGAGTTGCAAATCATTTTAAACAACAAGAAATGAGGAAAAATGATAGACTTCGCTGAGGCTTAATCGCGTCCTGCTCTTCCTTGTACTTAATATGCCGACATTTTCCCACCATCCTGAAGTTCCAAACGCTCAGTTTTTCAGACTGACCAGAAAGTTAATGATGGATGCGAGTATATTGCCACACCATTTCCTCGAATGCAGATTTGATATTAATGATTACGAAACGTTAAAACCTCAAGAATATATATATGACATGATAATCAGATACGAAAGTAATTTAAGTGATGATTGTTGTCTTTTAAGTTGATTAATTAGTATCCTGTACTTGTATTACCATGGTTTTTAAGAGGGTATAGGTAAACTCTTTATCTCTCCCTCTCTCTTTCCATGAAGTTTTACAGTCTTTCGGTTTCCCTCTCTCCTTCCCCATTTCTCCCCGCTCGTCTCTCGACCTACTTTTCTTTTTTCCCCTCCCGTTCTCACCTTCTCTCTCCGTTCTTCCCCTCTCCATTTATTTAGTCATCGAAAGGGGTGTAATAGTAGGATTGCTTAAAGCGAACACATGCAACCACATATATATTATAGGCCTATATGGTAAATGCGAGAAATATAGTTCTTTTATTTTCATTTCGTTGAATATTTCCCCCATCATGAAGTGTCAGAGGCACATTTTTTTTCTTAACGCTATACAACTCAATTACAACTCTCTAAATTCCGTAGATTGAAAGTCAATCTAAAGATTGAAAGTCAATCTAATAGATTGTGGTCAGGAACCAATTTAAAATTGGATTGACAGATTCAATCGAATAAGCTTGAATTCTATTATCTATTATACAGTAGATTGAAGATTTCAATCCAACTTTGGATTGGTCCCTGATAGCAATCTATTTTAATCTAAGGAATTTAGAGAGAACACAAAAATTGTACTTGCAGGGCATTAATGATTATGTAGGCCTTTTAATTTTAGTTACCATAGTAACCACGTTTCTCAGCAAATCAAAATTAAAATAAATTGTCTGAAGATAAAATGTTGATGAAACGCTCTCCGTAAATGTTTGCGATGATTTGCGAATATGAAAGAACCGCACTGATTGGTCCCTGGTCAGTATTTTAAACCAATTGGACGTGTAACATTGATATTGATTGGTCAGTTCATTTAGCGATTGATCGCTAATCTGTTTTTGTCACCGTTTGAGAAATATGACAAATCTATGGATTATATCTATTTCAATATCGAACCAATATCGATCATTCTAATATAGTAAAACTGCTGTACATTAATCAATTTAAGACTGATAAAAAATCGCATTGAATTGTTGTCATTTTGACATCAAATGTACGTACACTAACCATGCTAACCCTTAAAAACACCCACTCAGTTTCACAAGATCGTTTAAAGAGCAAATAAATGTCTCTATAGTTCATTTACCCTGAGAAAATCTAAAACTATTATTATGATTACAATAATGTTTTTCTTCCTTAGTTTCGTTTGTTTTCAACATCGCCCTGTGAAGAGGGGTGGTGGGAAATGGTTAAGAGATATTAAATCCATTTTCCTTTTTGTTTTTACTTTTTATTCAACCTTCAGTTGTATTTTGTTTGATAGAAAATGAAATTACAGGTACTTAAACGAGTTTGTTTTAAGTGGCTCTCATGCAATTTACATCTCACAAAGCTCATCAAAATATAATATATATAATCTACAGATTAATTAGAATCGTAACAGCCGCTATAGAAAAACGACTAGGTTTAAGGATCAAAATAACACAAAAACATTTACTGATCAAGGTGATACTTTCTTTCTTTCTGTCTGTCTTTTTTTCTTTCTTTCTCACTCCCCTCCCCTCCCTCCCCCCCCCCCCCTCTCTCTCCCTCTATACCCTCGCATTCGGCGCATTTTCTATTTTTTTCTTTCTCTAACTGTCCCTTCTTACTCGAAGAGAGGTGGGGCGTGCACGTTGTGCTAATGATAATAATAATAACAACAACACCAATAATAATAATAATAATAAATAATGATAATAATAATATTTGACCCAAGGTATATAGCTATTCTTCTAATAAGCAACTTTCTGTTTAGCAACAGGCTATACTGATAGCACCATAACAACAACAGAAGCAAATGATAATAACGATGATAAGGGTAATGGTGATATTGATGGTGAGGGTGATGAAGATGATGATGAAGATGATGGAGGCGCGATAGCTCAGCAGCGGCGTAACAGGGGTCGGTGGCCAGGGGGGGGGGGGGGCAAGAGCCAACAATTTCCCTGTCATATCATGGTATGAACAGGCGTAATGGTGTAATGAGGCGACTATTTTGAGAAGGCCAGATATCGCGTATCGGGCGGAATTTATTTTTAAAACAAAAATTGCGAGCGAGCAAAAATTTTGATCTTTTTAATACAAAAATCTAATTTTGTGATAGATTTTGACATGATATCCAGAGAAATATATTTCACTCTTCTCTCTTTAGATTCCTTTTTTGTGGTCTGTACGCCACTGTGAACACGATTCTTTGCGGCAGTAGCGTGAAGAGTAAAAAAAAAACGAGGGGCGCAGTATAGCACATGTGCTAAAAAGCTGCCTTATATAAGTTCCGAGCGAGCGAAGCGAGCGATAAAAAAATCACCTTTTCATGAGAATCTAACTTTGAGTTATTTTTTGACATCATATTCAGTAAATAAAATCATATCCTACACTTTTCCTTTGCTTTTCTTTCCTCCTTTTTTGTTGTTCTTGTTTGTAAAACTTTTTGGGGCCATGGCCCAACCCTTTCATACGCAGTGCTGTGCGGTTGGGTATCAAAGCCATTTAAACCTCGCAGATTGCCGCTATTTTAATCAAATCACGGGCATATACAGAATATAGCTTTTACACAACACATTATTCAACCCAGTTGCGTAATGAACCAAATATTTTGAGGGGGCAAAACATAACAATGTGGGAAAAGTTTGTAAAAATTCGCCAGCGAGCAAAGAGAGCTGGAAAAAAATTGCCTTTTGAAATTAAATTCTAATTATGTGATAGATTTTTCCATTATATTCAGCAAATAACACATTTCATTTGTTTCCATTCATTAAATAAGACGTTGTCTCCTATACTTTCTTTTATTTTACTCTTAGGTGTGGAACCAAGACCCCCCAGCACATGTATGCCAGTGATTGACAGTGATTGAACGGGAGGCGTTATAGAGCTATTTGAAGGTTATAAATGAATTAGAGCCCCTACTGCGTGGTGTCTGGGTCATAGCCCCGATAGCTTATTTGCATAAAATTTAGCAAGCTTATAGCACAATTAATATTGTATGCAGTCCATCTTTCTTCCCGCTCTTTAATTTCAATCATCGGCAGCCCGGTTGTGTTATTAATTTTTTTCGTGTCCCTTTTCTTTGTTTTTCCAATTTAGCTTTTGACTAATTCCATTCTACCTTCGTTTCCCGCTACTGTTTGCCAATTTGTCATCTTTTAATTTATTTCCCACCGTGCTATTGTATTACATAGGCCTATTTCGGAATGATTTGTTCTTTCTCAAATGTTCTTCCGTACATTTCCCGCTTTCCTTCCTTTTCCATAAAAAGTTTTTTCTTTGTTTTCTTTTCGCTTTTCCCTTTCCTTTTCCTCCTTTCCTTTTTCTTTTTCACCTTTTTCTTTTATTTTCCCGGTGAAATCCGCCGGGGGGGGGGGGGCAGCTCCCCCCGCCTGTTATGCCACTCGATCAGTCGGTAGACTAGCAGGGGTTTTCGGATTCCGGTGACCCATGTTCGTGCCCTTTGGTAAGGCATTAATCCTCATTACCAGGTCCTTCGGAGTTCGGAGAGGACCTTCAGCCGTCGGTCCTCTGGTTGCGTGCTTACAAGCATTCATGCTTTTTTAACAATCAGATAAAAAATCACCACCACCGGATGATTATGATGATGGTGGTGGTAATAATGATGACGACGACGATGATGCTGATGATAATAATAACGATTTTATTGGCGATCTACAAAAAATTACTACGTCAGAAAAGATGGGCGTGGTTCCGTGTGAAAATGGTGGAGTCTTTACTCAAGTAAATATTAAATATAAGCACTTTGGCAGTGCGTCTTTTCAGGCAATGTAATGTTAATAATGGAAATTGAATAGTTTTAATAATATCAAAACACAATGTTTATGTTTAAATTATTCTGAAAAAATATAAATAGGCCTAATTATGTCCCGAATATTGCATCTTTATGTTTATCTCTCGTATTCGGCGAGCTAGTTGCGTATTGAATAAGGCTAGACACGTTAATGCTGTATATATATATTGTGGATCGATCGTTACCGTACACTACGACGAGCGCTAAAATTTATCTAGAGGTCTATATTTCATCCTAAGATTCTCCGTTTTTGATGAAAATCACTTCATAGAACCAAGATGACGGTTTACAGTGTATATATTATCAACAGAGCAGGTGGTTTGATATACCAACTAGATCACGCAAACCCCAAAACAGAAGTGGAAAAGACGTTCAGCTACCCGCTTGAATTAACGCTGAAGATCATGGATGAACGAGTGGTGGTTGCATTCGGTCAAAGGGACGGGATACACGGTAAGCTCAGCTCAATCAGGGAACTATAAACTCAACTTTTAATTTTTGTTGCAGGCACCTGAAGCAAACAATGAAGTCATGAAAAAGTATTCAAAAATAAAAGAAAGGTTACTTTTTATTTGTTATCATATAGAACTTGATCGAAGACAAGTTCTGTCAAAGACAGAAGTCAGAACTTGTCTTCAGTCTTCAGAAGCAAAGTCAAAAACATGATTTGTCATGTTGAGACAGACTCAATGCAGTCCCAGCTCATATAAGCATGCATGGGACTGCGTAATGCAACAAAATCTGTTGTATTCCCCTGTGGTTTTATGTACAAAACTAGACCAAAAGCTTCGTTCTCTGTTAATTTATGTTGGTTGTTCCGCTGAACTCGATCCGTTGGCTCCACTCACCAAATACAGCGACCGAAGTTGTAGCGCGATCTGTACAGGGGACTCAATGCCAATGGCCATATGTCACTCCTAGTACCAATGAGGTCCAAACATTACATGTATGGACCTCATAGGCGACATCAGTAGTATTTTTGGTTAGAAATCTCTGAGAACAGGATATTTATATATTATATCACAAGTCCTATATTCCTTTCTCTTATTTAAATTATAATTTTATAGTGTAAATGCATCGTTAGCAACAACAAAAAAATGAAAGAAATGAAGGGGAACTTACATTTTCACGGCTTTTTCCTGATTTTCTGGGCAGTTGCTCTTCACTTCTGACTCGCGATCGAAGCTGATATGAAGATCACGTGATTCGCGTTCTCGTCAGCTGATCGGTTGGTTATTCTTTTCGTCAGACGTTAATAATATATATTTTATAATGCTAGCATTCATCGCTAATTTAGGTGAAAGAGATTGAAGTTAAACAGCGCCAGGTCGGAATCATAATTATTTTGGAAGAGTGTATTTATACACTCGATCTCATACCTGACGTAGATGGCGCTATTCAACAAATGCACAATCTTCAATATAAAAAATAAAACAGAAAGAACGCCTTGAACACATGCCAAAATGCCTAACGATTTCTCCGCGGCATTAACAACTATCGTAAAGGGCGCTCCATTTATTAATAAAGATGGATGTATAGCTGTCTATGGCGACAAAATTTGCCGCAAATATTTACGAAGAATTGTGAGAAATGGTCTGAAAATGCAACAAAAGAACCGGTGAGTACCGATTAAACATTATCAATTTATTTAATAGAACATATTTCATGACTAGAGTTTAACAATTTCTAGATAATATTGCTTAGTTCTAAGCTAGGGCGGCCCAAATGCGCGTGAGTGGAGTCCCAGTTTATTAGCACGGGTAAGTATTGGGGTGTCGCCTAGAGTGGCCATATTATGTACTTAAGTTCGGATAAAACAAGGAAGTGAAGTTGCGCGACAGCCGAAGTAAGTCACTGTTTTTTCCCCTTTTAAGTTTATTTTCCCCCGTTTTGGTGCATTTCAGGCCAAAACGAATAATAATCTCTATTTTGGTACAATGCTTTTTCAATATTTTTATGAAATAAAGACAAAAATCGATGAGCCCCGTCGAGGGGATTTTGCATTGTATGTCCCCTAATGGTGGCTGCACGATAGCAAGCTGTCTGTGTACAAGGAGAAATTAAAAAAAAATCAAAAATTGTTTAAAAACTCCTCGAAACAGACGGCTGCCAGCTGTCTAGTACAAAACTTGCTGTCCAATGACTAGACAGGAATAACCGTCGTTTCTGGGGATTTATTCAACAATTTCTGACATTTTACAATCATCCCCATTCACCGATGGTAGTTACACATGTAGTTAGTGTGAGCTCGCATGTGTTATCACTTCCTCCAATTCGCTGATTAAATGTCCAGACTTCAATATACTTTTTAAAATCAAATTAACAGTCTAAGGATTTAGAAACTACAAAAATTCTATCTTGAATATATAATAAATAATTAAATGTGCATGAAATAGATCAAAAGGTATGAAAATGGTACTTTACCGATGTTTACTTGTCTTGGTCTCCAGAATCACCCCCAAAATGGCAGCCAAAATATGAGATATGAGATACCAATGAACGGAGAGGGCGTCAGCAATTTACGAATGTGATATCCAAATTTGCTTTCGATATTACTAGTATACGATCTTTAATTTTTATTTATTTTTTATTACACTTAAATTACTTTCAGCTAATTTCAAAATTATTTTGGAGCATCTGTCGCAAATGAATTTTTTTATCCTTGATCCGGGCTCATTTCAATTCCTAATGATTTGATAATTGCATCAGCAGCAGGCGCGTAGCCAGGGGGGCGGTGGGGGCGGTCGCCCCCCCAAAAAACGTCCCCAAAAAGAAGGGAAAAAAGAGAGGAGAAAAGGAAAAGGGAAGGGAGGAAAGGGAAGAAAGGTAGCTTTGTTTTTTTTTTCTTTTTATTCTCAAAAGAGAAACTCCTTCACTCTTGCTCTAAATTTATATGAATTTTGCTTCCGCGCTGTGCGCGGTTAAATGACAATACTGAAGTTCTCCATTGTTTCCCAACACTGTTTTTCCACCTCAGCTATATGTGTTTCTTGCCAGTTAAAGTTCAAATGTATACATTAGGGCATGGAATTAGAGTAAAGGTTAGGCCGAAGTATATGAAGTTATCTTTTTTTTTAAATTGATCGCACAACTTCTGGTCTGGTCGCCTCCGGGCGTGTAAAATCTTTATATCAATTTCTGCCGTCACCTCTATAAGTCAACTTCTCCCGCTTTTCAGCTCATTACTAAACAACCATAATTTTGGGGTAAACAGGTACCTAATTCTAAAAGAGGAAGGTATAAAATTCGTGTCGTATTATTAAATAAAAAAGTACAATATTTTTTATCAAATTCTATTAAACTTCATGTCATTTCTCTGCACATTCATTTCCTGTCCTGTTTTGTGCCCTCAGTTTGAAATTTTGAATGACACTTAAGTTTCTTTATAATTCAAAATGAAACGCTTCAGGATAAGTCAAAGAAATTAGGCATCCTTTTTTATATAATTTCAATAAATCACAGAAGTTTCAACTTTTTGCGCACTATTTTCCTTGTAATGAAGTTCAATAATCTTAGAAAATCAATTGAATTAGAGCCGATGGGGTATTAGAGATATCTGGATTTGATGAAACGTCCGCTCTTTGAAATTTTAGAGTTTTATTGCTCTGCCGCGGGGAGGAATATCTTCCTTCGGGCATATACACTTCTTCTCTGTTTTGCGAGTTAAATATGTGCACTGTCGCTAAATTGTTTGTAATCAAATCTGATCTTTCCAAGGGAAGTATTCAATATATCATTGAGAATACCCTTTTCTCTGGACCCTTTACATGGCAAAAAAATTGATAAAACGCTTCAGCTTCCGCGCTTCGCGCGGGGTTAGTATTATATTAATTTTCTCCATTGTATTCCTTTTTTGTGCGTTCACAATCACTTTTGAAAACAAGGTTCATGAAAACAAAGTTCAAAATCACAATATCTATTGGAGCTGATGTAGGTACTAGAGACAAGAGAGACGGCTGCTTTTCATTTTAA
This sequence comes from Lytechinus pictus, assembly GCF_037042905.1. Classification (NCBI taxonomy): domain Eukaryota; kingdom Metazoa; phylum Echinodermata; class Echinoidea; order Temnopleuroida; family Toxopneustidae; genus Lytechinus; species Lytechinus pictus. The sequence goes on from NC_087252.1 coordinate 7,796,821, forward strand.
TTTATGAAAGACCAAAAGCTTCGCGCGGGAGGGGGAAACTCCCCCTCCCAGCACCCACCCCCTAGGGAGCGCGCTCTGTAAGTGTTGGCATGCTTCGCGTGCATTTACCGCCCCCTCCAAAATGAAATCCTGGCTACGCGGTTGATCAGCAGTTGTATAACCTCAGTGATTCATTTTTGCATTTAAAGTTCTTCTTTTTTGATAATCAGTCAAATTACAGTCACCATTACAACACCAGTAGTCAGCCATAATTACTAAAATATATTAATGAATCAAATAACAAAATTACCACCAGCAATCAGTTTAACAATAACAATTTAACAACCACCAGCACACCTATACAAGGCAATATACGAATACAATTTTGTTTTGTAATAATATTTATTAATCATTCAGTTCAAAATCAAAGTGATGGTACATTGTAAAATATCACAATATCAATATTGACTGATTAACAAAACATTGTTCACAAAAGATAAATAAATATCCATAATACAAATAATCGTACAAAATGTCATACATGTAGTATTAACATATTCATATACAGTGGATAAATTCAGTAACAAAAATTAACCATTTATAACCAATATAAATTCACAAAATCATACAATAGTTATGCAGAAAATTGATTGCTCAACATTGATGAAACTGAATGAAATTTATAATTAAAAAAAAGGAAAAGGGTTCGAGTGCTCACTCCCCACACACGCCCATAAAAGAATGAAATCGCTCTCACACCCAACCCCCCCCTAACACAGACAAGACACAAAACAATTAGTACAAACAAAACAAAACAATACAAAAAAAAATAAGAAAGAAAAGCAGAAGGAAAGAAAAAAAGAAAGAAAGAGAGAGAGAGAAAAAAAAGAAAGGAAAAAAAAAGAGAAAATACAATAATACGATACGAGACACTACACGAAGACAAACGATACTAGTTATAATCGCGATATATCGAGACATTAAAAAGTTAATAACGATAATGACGTCATTCAAGATGGCAACTTGCAAGAAAAACCCGTCAGCTCGGGTGAAAATGTCTTAGATGAAAGATTTCTCAATCATCCAGTGGAATTTTTTAAATAACTCCGGTCCAAGGTACGCAATTACTTAAGTTATTTATATTTCCCTGATAATGGAAACCATCAAACTGTAAATTTCACTTAAAAACAATTTTAAATCGCGACCTATAAAACGTTAGTTCACTTATACGTTGGCTGTACGTACGGGCCTCCAAGCTCTTCAGTCTATGTATTGGTGAGTGGAGCCAACGTAGTTCAGCGGAACAACCAAAATACAGAGACTGAAGCTTTTGGTCTATCCAATGACACGCTGTAAAATAGTATGGTAATGGTTTAATGACTAATGATCACTTTTTAAATATAATAATCATGGGATACCAGAAATATTCCACCATTTAGGATCAATAAAGCAAGTGCAATATTCGCAATCTCATGGAATATTTCTTGTATCTTGTCTGCTTGATACAATTTTACAACTCCCCCCCCCAAAAAAAAAAAAAAAATCAAACAGATCGGCAACAAAGCAAGTGCCCTGAGGACTCCTTCTTCGTTTCAACCATACTAAATTTGAATAAACTTCTTGCCAACACAGTAAACTATTGTTCTTAGACTCTTTCAAAAACAAATTAAATTTAAATAATACTACTAGTTAGAGAGGCATACATCAGACCAGTAGTCAGTTCTTCTAGTCAACTGTATAAAACTACTTACAACAAGTCAACAGACATTTTATTAGGTTAGCCACAACATCATCATTAGGCCTAATGCTCCGACATCTTGGTAGCAGCTACCTCAGATCACTTGCTCACTGCAATCATCCTGCCTGTAGGGAATCTACAGGTAGGACTTAGGACTTTTTCAATACTCTTCAGCTTTTTTCAGATCTTTTTATTTGTGACCACTCACACCCCTGCTGTAGGCAAACCATGCAGACCAAAATACACGTGCTTAATGAACTCAACTGCTAAAAGGCCCTCTTCATCAAGATATCAATTTTCAATGTTTTATATTTCTTCAGTTGGACACACTGTGCTTGGCGTGAATGGAGAGCAGGTCAAAGGTCGTCAGCTGGAGGACGGCCGTGAAGTTCTTGAAGTGATAGCCAATCAGGAGAACTATCCGATAGCGATCAGGTTTGGACGACCGAAGCTCTCGACCAATGAAAGGATCATGTTGGCTAGTATGTTCCACTCGTAAGTATCACTATTGATTATAATAGCTGAATTTATGTAGGGGGCATCGTGGTCTAGTGATTGAGACTCTTGTCTTTCAATCTGAGGGATGTGGGTTTGATTCTCAGCCAGGGCGCATTTTACTTCAGCAAGAAATCTATCCACATTGTGCTGCACTCAACCCAGGTGAGGTAAATGGGTACTGGCAGGAAGTAATTCCTCAAAAAGCTGTGAGCACGGGAATCGGTAGACCAGCTTAACCGGGGTAAATAAATCCTATATTATTATTATTTATGTAGCAATTTAAACTTTTAAAGGTGCATGTTCCCGGAATTCAAGAGCATGCTGTTGGATGGTGCTTATTCACCGCCGTATTCATATTGAAGGTCATCAACAGAATTTGCGTGCAGCGTCATCAGCCAGTTCAATGCACCCATGCACAGTACACATACGCTGCGCTGCTTTTTGTTACATCAGCTTTGACCCAAAGCCCAAACATCTACTGACATCACTTCACAAAGAAATCAGCCTGCCAATATCATCAAATAGCAGCTGATGGGTACATGAAGTGAAAATTGTCAGAGTTTGGGCATTGAGAATATGGCATCTGTGTACATGTAAGCATTGCATTAAGTTGGTGTAAATGGGCAGTGAGCGCTGTCCGCAGCGTGTGCATATGTTCTGCGCCTTCTTGAATCCGTGGAACGTGCACCATTAAGATTAAAGAAGGCATTTGCATCAAAAGACAGTTCAAGCATGCTTTCTCGATTACCCTCAGACCTCATTACCAATTAGGAAGGTACAACACTGAAAAAGTGAGAGGATACAAGAGTTCATTAATTATTGCTCCTCCATGAACTTGAAAGGTAGAATTGCTCTTAAGTCCTTATTATTGTAAACAAGAAAATTGCTTGTCTAGATCTCCTAAAGTATAAGTAGACTGTTATCTTTGAATTTAATGAAGTAACTAAACTCAATAAGTTTTGTATTAATTAGCAATTTGGTGCAAGAGATCTAGAAAGTGAAAGCACTTTATTTTGTATTTTACTAATTAGAGTCATCATTAAGTTTAATGATCATTCTTAATTACACAAACAAATTCTTGAGAATACAATAACGGGGAAGCTGTGGGACCTTTCCTTGAATTCATTTATGTTTGTATTCAATCATTTCATTCTCATTCTCTTCTCATTTTATCTATCTCTCTCTCTCTATCTACATTTTTCTTGCATGCCACTCTCTATCTCTTTGTGACAGATTTTCAGAAAACTAACAAAACTATTTTTAAAAAAGAAAGAAAAAATGAAGAAATAAAATTGTCCTCAACATTTTTTTTCCGGGGGGGGGGGGGGGGAGGCACTTTGCCTCCATTCCAAGCATATAACATAAATCTGTTTTAACTTTGGCCTGTAACTCCATGACAATTGTCAAAATTATTGGAAGCCAAAAGTTTCAAAATTGCGTTTGCATTTTATGTTTCCTATCTTTAACTGGGATCCGTCCCAATTCTTTAATGGTGAAAACAAGTATATTATTTGCATGTGTTCTTTGCAGACAATTTAGAATGATTTGTGAGTCAAGTGAGCCGTTACATTGAACCTGTACTGTTGCAGATTTATGTCACAATTGGCTATCCATAGTTAAACAACGGCTTTAAACCAGAGTGTAGATTAAACCCAACTTCAGAATACGGTATTATCAGGTAAAAGGAAATCACTCATATTACACAATCATGTACTATCTCATATCTCGTTCTGTCTCTCTCCTCTCTAAGGTTGTATGCCATTGGAAGTCAACTATCCCCAGAGCAGAGGTCATCAGGTATTCAGCTTCTAGAGACAGATGCTTTCAAACTATATTGCTATCAGACACTATCAGGTAAATAGTTCTACTATTACACCTTACTATTATTCTTCTCGTTACTCTACAGGGTATTAGTCTGCACTAACCCTGTCTTGAATTATGGTAAAGATTCAATAATTATACCATGAATTATATTGGATATGTATTATGACCCATTATCACCCGTATCAGACATCTGAGCTGGTCATTTACAAAACTGTATTGCCCTAGATTTTCTGAATATCGGGAAGCGATAGGTATATTGTTTGTATTTTCCTCGGTCTCAATGCGGGTATTGACTTTGCATGCAGAGACAATGCAAAATATACCTTTGTATTTTCCCTGTTCTCACATCCGGGCCTTTGAGGATGCGTATGAAGTGGAGTGGTAGAGTGGTAGTGATTTTTAACCTGATGGCTAAGAAAGCATGAATGCTTGTAAGCAAGCAACCAGAGGACCGATGGCTTAAGGTCCTCTCCGAGGGACCTGGTAATGAGGATTAATGCCTTACCAAAGGGCACTAGCGCACCAATTGGGAATCAAATCCGGGTCACCGGAATCTGAATCCCCCGCTTCATAATGATCCGCGCACCAACAATCTACATGTACGTCATAATAAATAAAGACAACGGTGGATTTGGGCGCTTGCAAGTACGTCATAATGGTAAAGTGCACAGCCTAGACCCTGATATTAACATGACACAATAAAACTCTATTCTTAAAAGAAATATCACCATTATCATGATTTTTGCTCTAGATATTTGATTTGGATGATAATGAAAATATTGACTGGCTCTTCTTTCGGGGAATATCAAATATATTACACTTAAAAGACCCATATTGCCCTCGTCTAAAGACTCGGGTCAATATGATTCTTTTGCTGGCAATATATTTTTTATGTTCCCCTCAAGGCCAGTCAATATTATATAATTATACCAAATACGTTAAAAAGATGGAACCCTCTGCCTTCTGGTCAAGCGCTTAGCATTTTACAATGGACAAGGGTTTTTAAATTACATACCATGTTATGAAGGGCACGATGGGAGAATAGATCATAAGAACTGAATTGGCTGCCCTGGGTTAATGAGACATGGTCTAGTGGTTACGACTCGTCTCTCAATCAGAGGGATGTAGGTTCAAATCCCAGCCATTCCCTGTTTTCCTTCAGCAAGAAATTTATCCACATTGTGCTGCACTCAACCCAGGTGAGGTGAATGGGTACCCAGCAGTAATAAGTTCTTGAAATGCACTGAGCGCTGAAGGGCTGCTTGAGCTAAATTTGGGGTAATGATAATAAAAAATTCACCTTGGAATAGATTATTTTGAGATAGATGGTGCAATATAAATGCCTATTATCATTATTATTAATATTATTATTACTATTATTATTACTTCTACTACTACTACTACTACTACTTCTACTACTACTACTACTACTACTTACTACTACTTCTACTACTACTACTACTACTACTACTACTACTACTACTACTACTACTACTACTACTACTACTACTACTACTAATTGTTACTGATTAATACAAAACCTTATTAAATTTATCTGTTTGACAGGTATCAAGTTAATAGTACTCTCTGACCCACGTCAGACCAGCATGGAAGGATTATTAAAGAAGATCTATGAACTCTACGCAGACTATGCTCTCAAGAATCCATTCTACTCCATAGACATGCCAGTCAGGTGGGTATATTTATATAATATTGACTGGCCTTGAGGGCAATATCAAATATATTGCCCACAAAAGCATCATACTGTCCCAAGTCTTTGGACGAGGGCAATATGATTCTTTTAAGGGCAGTATATTTGATGTTCCCCAAAAGAGGAGCCAGTCAATATTATTATTATTATTACCTCTGGCTATAATGTGTAATTCAGGCTTTCATTTGGAACAATTTAAATGCCTGTTTGTTTGTTTCTGACTACTGGCTTAGTAAATGTGATTCATTGTTACCGCACACCAGGTATGGGCGCAAATGCACTTAACACATCCAAATCGTGCCCTTGGGTTTGATCAGTTGCGAATACTGCCTCATTAGCTGCACGAGCCGTGCTGCGCATTTTCTACAGTTTGTTGCTTCACAAACTGGTTCCAACCATTTTTATGAATATATTGCCTGCTGCCAAATTTACGAACAAAGTCAATGGGAAAACCCGGAAGAGAAAAAATGTATAATATTGACCACATTCTTTTCCTTTTCAGATGTGAGCTTTTTGATTTGAACCTCCAAGCCACCTTAGATGCTGCGGAGAGATCAACATTCTATGCTGCGGGCTCATGATGAACCATTCTGACGACTGAGAAGATATGAATGAAGACATTTAATGACTTTAAAAGTTCTTTGAGCATCAGCTTCCATGTGGAATCTGACTCCAATCTAGTGATTACACAGTAACAGGTGTTGTCTATCGCCCAAAGTGGAATCCAGCCGATGACCGATAGCTATTGTGTAATGCTATATATATTCAACCCTGGTGTTGTCATTCACACAGAATGGAATCAAGTTGATGACCCATAGCTACTGTGTAATGTTATGTATGTTCAACCCTGGTGTTGTCAATCACACAGAATGGAATCAAGTTGATGACCAATAGCTACTGTGTAATGTTATGTATGTTCAACCCTGGTGTTGTCAATCACACAGAATGGAATCATGTTGATGACCAATAGCAATTGTGTAATGCTGTGTATATTCAACCCTGGGCTCCGTAACACAAAGGTTTGCAATCACTAAATACCAATGACCAATCAAGATCATTGTTGCATGCGCACTTTGTTTACAAGACTGACTGGGAGCCAATCAGTGCAGCTCTTTCATATTTGCGATTCATTGCAAACCTTTGTGTTACGGAGCCCCGGTGTTGTACATCGCACAGAATGGAATCAAGTTGATGACCAATAGCTACTGTGTAATGTTGTGTATATTCAACCCTGGTGTTGTCAATCGCACAGAATGGAATCAAGTTGATGACCAATAGCTACTGTGAAATGTTATGTATGTTCAACCCGGGTCTTGTACATCGCACAGAATGGAATCATGTTGATGACCAATAGCTACTGTGTAATGTTATGTATGTTCAACCCTGGTGTTGTCAATCACACAGAATGGAATCAAGTTGATGACCGATAGCTACTGTGAAATGTTATGTATGTTCAACCCTGGTGTTGTCAATCACACAGAATGGAATCAAGTTGATGACCAATAGCTACTGTGTAATGTTATGTATGTTCAACCCTGGTGTTGTCAATCACACAGAATGGAATCAAGTTGATGACCAATAGCTACTGTGTAATGTTATGTATGTTCAACCCTGGTGTTGTCAATCACACAGAATGGAATCAAGTTGATGACCAATAGCTACTGTGTAATGTTATGTATGTTCAACCCTGGTCTTGTACATCACACAGAATGGAATCATGTTGATGACCAATAGCTACTGTGTAATGTTATGTATGTTCAACCTGGGTCTTGTACATCGCACAGAATGGAATCATGTTGATGACCAATAGCTACTGTGTAATGTTATGTATGTTCAACCCTGGTGTTGTCAATCACACAGAATGGAATCAAGTTGATGACCAATAGCTACTGTGTAATGTTATGTATGTTCAACCCGGGTCTTGTACATCGCACAGAATGGAATCATGTTGATGACCAATAGCTACTGTGTAATGTTATGTATGTTCAACCCTGGTGTTGTCAATCACACAGAATGGAATCATGTTGATGACCAATAGCTACTGTGAAATGTTATGTATGTTCAACCCTGGTGTTGTCAATCGCACAGAATGGAATCAAGTTGATGACCAATAGCTACAGTGTAATGTTATGTATGTTCAACCCGGGTCTTGTACATCGCACAGAATGGAATCATGTTGATGACCAATAGCCATTGTGTAATGCTGTGTATATTCAATGTATAGTCTCATTATCTTACTTTCCTGATGACTAGTGTTTACTTACATGTACCTGTAGTCCGTACTGGACCCCCAAAATACTCAATGATCAAGGGGAATAAAGGAGAAAATAAAAAAAGCAAACTAAGAAAAAAATTGTGAAATTATGATCTTTTCGAAATACTTTGTTAAAATCTGTCACAACAAATTTCGCAACTCTCGAAATTGTGCCCCGTGTTGTGCCCCCTCAAACTTGTTGGCTAATTAGTGCGAACCCAAAACCTAGCACACAATCTTGGGACTTGGGCACTGGTCTACAACACCTTCCAAAAGGCAAGACAATGGGTAGTCTGATTGTGAATATTCTATGGCTGCTGTCACACCCGTGAAACCATTTCCAGACCAATCAAAGCTCAATCGTTATGTTGAATGGCATATCATCGGTTTCGTTCGTGTGTCTGTAGCATGGGGTGTTTATTCTGTAGAGTGTCTGTTGCCAACTCATTTTCCATGTCTAGATTATTTTGAAAGACACCAAGCACCTTCAGCAGCCGGAGCTATAGCTGGGGTAGTAGTGCACCATTAAATAGGCAAATAGATAATGGTGCCTCATAAATGCTTTATGTTATTATTATTATCAATTGATGAAATGAAAGAATATAATAATGGAAAGAAAGAGATGATGAACTTGACCTGGATTTTCAAGGAATTGTGTTTTTCCCCATTAATTAACGCTGAAAGTGGAAGATTTCAATTAATATTTTTTAGGAGGTTGATGATAATCTTGCATCATAAAAACTTGTGTGATAATTTTTTTTTGCTTTCATCATGAAGGCAGAAAGAGGAAGATTTTGACCTTGTATTCCCGAGAAGGTTGAACTAATAGGCCCGTATTCTGAAGTCGGGTTTAAATTAAACCATGGTCTAACTCTGCTAAAATTATGGGAAGCCAAAGATTAAAAAAATTCTGCTTATATTGTATATTTCTTATATTTACTATTTTGTTTCCCTTTGCTTTCATAATGAAGAAAATACTTCAGTTATCATTCTGATACAGTTATAAATGATGTGAGTGCCATTAGAGTCAATAAATTGAACATGTACTAAAAGAGATTTGTGCCCAATTGGCACTCCATAGTTAAACCACAACTTTAAACCAGGGTTTAATGTAAACCAGACTTCAGAATATGGGCCATAATCTCAATGTAGCATCATCTGGATAAGGTCCTGATGGGAAATAATAAAAGTCCAATATGATTGGTGAGAGATTTTGGTGATATGCTGGGTCTTCCAAAAATGCAGAGGATCTTCAAGCCAGAGAATTACGTATATATCAAAATCATTTTCTGCTTAGGATTATCTTATAAATCTTGCATTCTGATTCGTTACAGATTGAGCATGCAATCTTAAACAAACAGGAGTAATACCGAAAAATTTCTTTACAAACTTGCTTTTATCCAATCAAATGCTGTATTGCCATTATGTCAGTAGCTTTTAACAGTATCCACAATACAAGTTGGTGATAACATGCTTTGTGAAAGAGACCCCCGATCAATTACTTGTCCTTAAAGGAGAATGAAACTGGGGCAAGAAGTTAGTAGCTACAAGTACAAATTTGTCCAATATTGAATAGGGAGGCTGTTCATGCGTGACATTAAACATCTTTTTCACATTGCTAACGGGGGGGGGGGGGTATTGGGATGGGGATGTTCATAGCTTAAGTAAACTAAATATTTATGTGCGTCTAAACTCTTATTAATTTTTTTTTATATTCAAAACATGCGCAGAATGTGCATACCGCTGCAGTTTACTTATACCATGGTCACATTTGCTCTACGGTGGCCGTACGGCGAGTCGAAAACAGCCGTTTTATTCATTTTTACTAAAACCACCTTTATGTAGCTGGTACAAACAAATGTTAAAACGGCTGTTGTCGACTCGCCGTACGGCCGCCGTAGAACAAATGAGACCAAGGTATTAATGAATTGACTACGGTAGTACGCGTTTTCTACAGTTAATGTTTTGATATTGAAGATCGCGCTACATGTAAGCCGAAATCGTTTGATTGTTTATACGTAGAAAAAACATTCCCCAGATATGCATGTAGGATATGGACTATGTGAATGTTCAATTTATTTATTGACCTTGTAATTCTGATTGATAGTGGTCTGTTTAGTGTTTACACTGCAAAAACTCTCATTGGTGTTGATTTAACACCAGACCGGAATATATATATGTACGCACCAGAGAAGTATTGAAACAACACCAGTTTGGAATCAAACCGATGCTGTTTTAATACTAATTGGTGTTGTATATACACCTATCTGGTGTTAGACCAAAAACCAAACTGGTCTTGTTTAACACTTCTCTGGTGTGGAAATATATAGATTCCAGACTGGTGTTAAATCAAGACCGGAGTTTTGGAGTGTACAACCAAAGGAATTGATTTCATCACCCTTGGTTGAAATTGATTGAGCATTTCTCAGATACATGTAGTGTGATACCACATGGTCTCCAAACTCATTTGGTCTCCCATTCAATTGGTCTAATTGCCATTTGGTCTACACTACTCTCGGTTTAATTCCCACTTAGTCCAATTCTCATTTAGTCTTATTGGTCTAATTTCTTCTTTATCTCATTATTTTAGACAATGTGAACATGTGATTCATAAACAATTAATCTAACCATATAGACTAAATGGTATTAGACGAAATGGGTAGAGCCTAACTGGACATAAGACAAAATGGTCAGTAGAAGAACTGTTTATAGCTGACCTAGGATTAGACCAATTGGGAGTAGACCAAATGGAACGGAGACGAAGCAGGTGTAGACCAATTGGCAATTTACCCATACATTATGTGGACATAGAACAATGATTTGTTGAGACACAATGTGTTAATGGGACTCGTAGACTATTTTGTTAAGGATAACATTACACAAGGGCTGGGGGCAATTTAAAGGGGAATCCAGCCTTGGCCATAAAATGTTGCGTTGGGAAGGAGAAAAATAAATTAAACAGAATGGTGAAAGTTTGAAAGAAATCGGACAAGCAATAAGAAAGTTATAGCTGCTTTAAAATTGAGATCACTAATACTATGTGGATTTCAAATTGGCAACTGGGTAAGTAAATTATGACAAGGGGCAAGGACAACTTTCCCATAGGCCATGTACTTTATTATCAGGGATTTGTGGTTTTCTCCTAAGTACCCATTCCCCTGGGGCAGTAATCTAAATATAACCCAGGAAGTATATTGTTTTATGTCCTCATGAAAGAAAAATATAATTTGAAATAAAACTTTTGGGAAAAATGAAATTTTAGCCATAATATGTATTGGAGTACATGGAAGAGTAGTCCTTGCCTTACATCACTATGACATCCCATATGCGGCCAATTTGAAGTCTCCATGGGTATAGTGATTACCAATATTTACAACTTTTAAAAATTCATAACTTTCTTGTTGTTTGTCCAATATTGTTCAAACTTTCACCTATTAACTTGTCTGATTTTTCTTTTCCTTATAAAAACAAGTTTTTATTTGGGTTGGATTCCCCTTTAACCCATGAAATGCTCAAAAGAGCCATGGAAAACTGAAAAAGGAGTCCTGGGCCCGTCTACCAAAGAGTTGCAATTGATCCAATCAATCACAACTATGGACGGCCAGTATCGTCAACATCTCTTCTAAATGCATGTTGTTTTTTTCAAAATATTTTCTAACTATGAATGTATATTCATGCATTCATTGCTTTCTTGAAAATTCACTGTGCTTCTCTTTGTTTACAAAGGACATTGTTCAAATTTCCTGTCGAATAAATTATGACACTGATAGATTTCCATAGAGTTACAATTGATTGGATCAATCGTAGCTCTTTGTAAGATGGGGCCCTGGAAATCCCTATTCCTTGCAATGTCAAAGTTTATCTAATGTTACAGATTTAGGTATTAAGCCATGAAAAGTAGCCCTCAGAAAATTATTTTCCTTTGGCCTGCTGAGTGTACACAAAGTACATGGACGAATGTCAAGTTATCATGCCAGTTAGAGAGGTGCCCATGTAATGGAGGAAAAGTAGTGGTATACTAATGTACATACATGTATTATGTATATTGTATAATTTCAATAATCATTGATTCGATAAATATATAACAGAGAATTTATCCGTAATAAGGAATCATTTCATTTCTTTCCGTTTTTATTGAGTTTCGATTTTTTTAGAATTAATGTACAGCTTAAGTTTGTATGGAATCCAAATTATTAGTTAATTGTTCATGTTGGAAAGGATTTGGAAAAAATGTTATTGAAACCAGGGGTGTGAGAGTTCAGATTTTTATCTGATTTCAGATTTTTTTGTTTTTATTTTCAGCTTAATTTCAGCTTATTTTTGGCTTTCCTCTGCAAAAAGTATGGGAGCTCTTTCTTTTTCAGACTTTTTCAACACTCTTCAGCTTTTTTCAGATATTTTTATTTGTAACCACTCACACCCCTGAGTGAAACGAAGAAGTGAGAAATAACGAGAAAAAAAAAAACAGAGAAAGCTAAGTGACAGGTGAGAGAGAGAGAGGGGGGGGGGCAGAGAGGGGAAAAAGGAGAAACAGAAGGAATGAAAAAGAGGAGTAGACAATAGAGAGAAAACAAAAGAGAGAGGGAATGTAAGGAAAAAAGGGCGAAAGGAAGATTGAGATATGGGGTTCTGTTTTTGCGGGGGAAAGGGGAGGAAAATGATAAATTATTCCCTATAGGTATTTCTTTGTCGTCTGCAGCTGCGATTCATCCCCACGATGTATTTTCACAATATTTTTCAAGATACGAAATACATTTACGTATCCTGTTTGGCTGGATGATAAGTTCTTGATCAATTATTGTTTTAATGATTAAATAAAATAAAATGTATATAGACCTAGCGGTATTTTTGTCATGCATTTCAAGAATACAAACAATAATTGTTTAACATTATTGAAAGGCTTGTTTTCAATCATGAAAAACCAACAAAACAGTCAATTATTTTTATAGTTCTGAAAGGATTCCTAATCAATAATGCTGTTTTTGTGAAACAATGCTGACAGCCGATTAAAAGCTCTACTCTCGATCGTCTTTAATTCCGCTGGTCAAAGCTCTATCTTATCATCGATCGTCATTATTCGATATGCGCTTTCCGGTTTTCTTTCTTTCAGTATTCAATATTTGGGAGAAATGGATAAATTTCATGAAAGAGTTACCTTGGCAAATAAGGGCATTTTAATAAATATTTATTTTTAAAGTTCTGTTTGTTATATCATGAAATATTTATATGCTTCAAAGGGTAATGAGTATATTTATGAAAACAATTCGTTCACGCAAACTCTTTAGGCAAAATGAAATTATTGATTTTAACTGAGCTCGTAGTGAGAGACCATCTCAGATTTTATGTCATAATGGGTTTAGGCTCTAATCAAGGAAA